>NC_088925.1:33592500-33665000 GCF_038396675.1 Hydra vulgaris | reverse complement strand
TTACTGCCATTTCCCCAAAAAATTATTGGCCGGTAATTTTTTAACCGAGGGGCAAAGTTCGAACTTGAGAATTTATCTTGATACATCGGAACAGCAATAAGATGCATATTTGGATAAAGCTTTTAAAATAAAAAAGTTTTGTTTTTATGCATTGCATTTTATATTATATATATTGTTTAAACAAAGCATGTCTTGTAGCATTTTAAGCACTTAAATAGATCGCATTATGGTATGCAAAAGCTTATAAATTTCTTGACCAAAATTATGCTTTGGATTTATTTATTTTGGGCTCCCATAGGCATGCACTATCACCCCTTAAAAGGATTTTCATAGGGTATTTCATTAATATTAGGACCTCAAATCTACAAACCGTGCACTGTTTAGTTATTCTTGAATTGTAGGATGCACTTATCAATCAACTCTTAAACATAGAGACGTTTTGAATTTCAATGTAGACTCTAGGAAATTGTGACGATTTTGTTAATACCATAGACTGTGGTATCCTGATTTTTTTCAGTATTAATTAAGAATATCCTGCACTCAATTTTTGTCTTAGTATCATTTTAAAAATTAATGTGTTTAAATTAATGGTGCTTATTTTTTATACTTTTACAATTTAATTGGTATGGCGATTTTTATGATGATTTTTACAGTTGTGTTCATTATGTTCCACTGTACCTCATTTATGTTTTTCATAATCTTACTATACTGAAAAACTGTAATTTTAATGCTTAGAACCTTTTTTAACTGTTGTTATTAGAAGGCACAATTCTGATCATCAAAGCTAATAAAAACTTTAGGAACATGCAGAGTCAATAGGGTCAAGCAAAAACCAAAAAAATAGCAAGGCCACTAATTTTAATTATCAATAAATTGATTTTAATTATCAATAAATGCAATTTTATAGGAAAAATGGTATGACCATACTAGGTCCCCAAAAATGCATAAAACTATGTGTAAGTCAGAGGTGCCGGAAAAACTCCAAAAAATATCCCTACTACTAACCTTACTAACACTAATTTACGGTATAGAAAAAACATAAAAATTAATATTTTTAATACTTTACAACGCTTTTATATATAATAGTTTTATGACATGCCCTCTATGACGCTCCCTATTAGCATCCTAGGCTAATAGCATTTATTTACTTGAAGAAAACACTAAAGAAAACAACCTTTTAATAACGAGGATTTTTATCATCACATAACTATCATTTGTATTAAATGAAACTGATTGAACAAATTTTTTAAAAATTGTTAAATCAGTTGAAAATTGCCAATAAAAAAATTAAAAAAGTTTTCTCAACTGTAGTGACCGTTATAATGAACTGTTTCTGTTATTACGAATTTTCTAAAATAAAATACAAAGTATCAGTTGTTATAATGATAACAATTACATGTTGTAGGTCACATAGATACCAAATACAAGAAGACATTATAGTTCGTCGATGGCTTCCACCAGATTTTGTTGAAAATGCAATTTCATATCAAGCAACTTGTACAGATACTTTTATAGTTGGTTATCCACGAGCTGGATCATCTTGGATTTCATATATCATATATCTGCTAAAAAATGAAGGTGAACCAATTCACTCCTCAGAAAGGTAGTTATTAATCATGATTATATTTAAACATTTGTTATATAATTTTTTATTGAATTTAGCTGTTAGTGGAATTCAGTAATTCATAAGATTTTATCGCTATAAAGCTTGTTCATTATAACTTTTTAATTATAACTTATGTTTTGTATAATAATATATGCAAATAGTGGTAGGTTTACCATAATTTGCATATAGCTGAAAGTAAGAGCAGATCTTGGGGACATATTTTAGTATTAAAATTAAAATTCCCTACCAATCCCACATCTGCCAAACAAGTTATTCATTTTTAAAGATAAAAAAAATAAATATATTTTTCCGGTAAATGTATGTTTTATTATAAAAATAGATTAAGCAAAACTTAAAAAATTAAAAAGTTTTTTTCTTTGAAAATATCATTTATTTTTTATAAAAAGTCACTATTCCTGAGATACTGCGGTTCTAAATCACCTAAAATAATTAAAGGAATGCCAAACACATCGAATGTTTAATGTGAGTAAAAGTATTATATTTATATGTATTATAAGTAATATATGTTACACAATTATTATGAGTATGAATAGTTATTATAAGTATTATATGTTACACAAACCAATTATAAATACAATTGTGTTTATAATTGGTTTGTGTAACATATATATAAATCATGAAATTGAGAGAAAATAACAAAACAACAACACGTGCGTTGACATGGCTTAATTTTGTTGTTTTTATTTGCTAATGGTATTCACGTCATAAAATCGTTTAGACATATAGATATAAATTGAAATACGCACTGTGATGAAATACTTTAAGTATTAAACGTTCCTTTCCAGTGAATACGCATGGTTATTAAATAATATTTCTTATTACAATTTGTATTGTTTCGTTATTTTTTTAAAAATTTCGCAGCAATTGTTTATTTGTAGTAAACTTTTAACAGCAAGTGAAATAGTTGTTGTTGATTGTGGAATGTTTTTTTTTTTCCTTGAATACCTAAAAGATTAGAAGTTTATAACAATTTGTGTCCAATGCTGTAAAATATCTGTTCGGAAGAGTACTATTACTGTATTTAAAAGACAGCAAAAAATGGATTAAGCCAGCACCTTTAAAACTTGTTCACCCTGTACCAGAGGGCGCGTAAGATAGTCCAACTTTGTTTTAAAAATATTAGTTATTTTGTGGTAATAAAATGAAGGAGGAGGCTGAAGAAAGAAATCGTAAAATGTTAGGCGTAAAATTTAAAAAGTTCAAAATTGTAAATATTATAAATTCAAAGAATCAGTTCTGAAGGTAGCTCAGAGTCGTTCTGATGACATAGCAAAAAATCTTACTGCACACATTGAGCACTAGTATGATTTAATTGCTGCTCAGGCTTAGTACCATATTAATTGTTATAATTCCATTCTGAAACTAACTACTGGAGATAAAATCGGTCGTTCTTAAAACGAATATACAAACGGTGGGTTGGAACAAATATTTACATTCATTAAAAACAGTGATGATGTTAAAAAATATTTGTGAAACTCCAGATTTAGATAAAAAAAAACAATTTGAACAAAAGAACTCAACAGATGTTCAAGTATGATAATGAAATTATTATTACTTAAAAACCGGGCAGATTAACATTCATCTGTTTTATTGACAATCAATACAATATTCCTAACCAAGCTTGGTATGAGAAAAAAAAAACAAAGTTTTAAATATTAAAACTGTGGCAACAATCATTTTAGAGGACATTTAAAAAATGACACTGTGAAGTATGAGGCTGCAGCAGTTTTTTGTCATTCACTTTTTATCTTATCACTACAAACTAAAACATTTATTCAACATGCTGCAGAAAATTCTGATATAAATGTAAATACTTTAGACATGCTTAATAGGTATCATTCAAATTGTTATCCCCAAAGTTTAGTTAGTAACAGTCCCTTCAGCAAAAGACCTTCACAGTAAAAACTTATGTGCTAATATAATTCTATCAAAATAAATGTGTGGTTGTTTATAGTGAAATTTTCCTTTATGTAAAAGAAGTTCTAAAATCTCTACTCTGATGTGAAATTGTAAATTCAAGAATTTATCGCTATCCTATTGGAATGATTATATCGAACGTTTAACTAGTAATATTATGAATTTTTCTAAATCCAAAATTTTATTCTTACCATTTATTTAACAACCAGCAAATAACTACAGTACCAACTTTATTTGTGATTTAACAGTATATCCATGAAGTATGCATCTTTAGTGCAAACTTCATGGATATACTGTTATAGTGTAGTGCAAACTGTTGCAAAATAAAAGTTGAATTATTTAAATTAGTCGAATTAATTAAATGTTCACGAGTATGTAATTGTTCACTCTATATCTAATATATCTAATATATATCTAATCACTCTATATCTAATATATATCTAATCACTCTATATCTAATATATCTAATGTATTTTGTTACAGTATGTGCTGTAATTGTTCATGAGTATGTAAAGTAATTGCTGAGGCCAGTCTTGCTCCAATGTTGAATCAACAATTCAACAAGTATCATGCTGTAGTAGTGTAGTGGTAGAGCGCTTGCTTCATAAGCGAGAAGTTCCGAGTTCGATCCCACCCTTGTTGCAGTACTCAACTTTTTTCTCAGAGTAGCGGCCTTGTTCTTTAAGGTTCGTGTTTCAGAGTTATAGAGTTGAGAGAGGGTTATAACCACAATTAAGAAATCTCCTTGTCTGTAGTGGCCTTCTCGGTCTTGGGGAAGTGAATTAACATTAAAAAGTAAATAATTTGATAATATTTATTAGGAAACAACTGATGTATATATTCCACATATTCAGCTTTAAAAAGAAGAAAGAGAAGAAGAAGAAGTAGTAATAGTAGTAGTAGTAGTAGTAGTAGTAGTAGTAGTAGTAGTAGTAGTAGTAGTAGTAGTAGTAGTAGTAGTAGTAGTAGGAAACAAAGAAGATATAACTGTTAAAATGGCATTTGAAGATTATCAGTTAGAATAATATCCAACATCCCTAAAACCAACCAACTGTATTATAGTCGATTAAGACATTTCAACTTTTAGAATCACAATAACGCAGAAATACTAATTCTTAGAAATAAAATATAAGGACAATTTTTGTAGATAATTTCAAAACAACTTTTTTTTAATCTATTTTTATGATAAAACTTAAAAAAAAAAAAAAAAAAACTTTTTTTGCAGATGTGGGATAGGTGGGGATATATTTTATTTGTAATGTTTCAAAGGTAGATTCGTACCAACTTTCAGCTCTATGCAAATTATTGTAAACTGAAATGTCTATTTGTATTTGTCTATGTATATTTAGAAATTTAGATAAAGAAAAAAGGAAAAGCATTCTAAATATTTTTGAGGATATGTTTTGCAAAAAGTATTTTTTTAATAAAAAAAGTAATTATTTCACATTTTGTGCTTTTTTCTACATCGCTTAAGATTGCTAACTTTTTCATAACATTTTTTTCTTATAAATATTTTATTTTAACTCAACAAATTAATAATCTCATGTTTCATTTCAACAGAGCTCAACTGGCTAGTACTAGGAAGTTTCCTAGCTAAAATGTTTTCCCAATCTCGTACTAAGTTTAAGATTGATAAAATCTTTAAAATTGTTGGAAATTTTTAAAGCTTCAGAGCTTTAATTATTTCCAACAATTTTATATATTTTCTACCCAGTTGATGGGCTCAACTTGAAAGAAGCACCATCATGTCATTCTGATAACCAGTTCTTCAAGTGCAACACCTGAAAGGTCATTTTAAATGTTGAGAAGGATTAAAACATGCTTTCCATCAAGAATGACACAGAAAAGGCTAAGCTCCATATCTTTTGACAACAATTGCAAAGCCGACGACACCGGGAGCACGTTTTCTATAAAGAAATCTTTTTTCTTTTCTTTTTTTTAAAGAAAATTCTAGAAATAGAGGACTTTTTTTAAAAATTGACTATTGTACCCCTCCGCTTCGAAACCCGTGTCGTCGGCCCTATATAATATCATTAGTTGAGATAAGATAATGGAAAAAAAATTGACGCTCGTCACCAAGATTGAGTGAACACTTTTGGTAGGTTTAAAGATCTTCAGATTTAATGATTACACACGCGCACACACACACACATACAGTTATGGCCATTGAAATCCGACCACCAGTATCATTTTACTTAAAACTAGTTTAATGTAGTAATAAACAATTGTATTATAGCAATAAAAGAATAACAGTAACAATTAATGATTATAATGTAACATATCGTACATATTCAATGTTTTTAATATTTAGTGGCACCACCATGTGCTTTTAAGACTGCATTAATGCGATCTGGCATTGAATCCATGAGAGCCTGACAATATTCTGGCGTTATTTCAGTAATCCAAGCTTGACGAATTTTGTGCGCTAGATCGTCCAGTGATGTAGGATTAGTTCTGGATACTGCTGATTTTAACTTGACCCAGCAATTTTCGATTGGGTTCAAGTCTGGGGATGATCCCGGCCAAGGACCCAGAACCTGAACGTTGTGATCCTCTAACCAAGATTTTACAAGACGAGATTGGTGACACGTTGCACCATCATGCTGGAATATTTTGCAACGACGAATTTCCATCAAATTTGGAACCTTTTCTTGAAGGATTTTTAGATATTGTTGGGAGTTAACAGTCTGTCCCTTCTGCATTAAATAAATACCACATCGACCAGGTTAAGCTATTGCGCCCCACACCATAATTGAAGGACATTGCTTGACAGCTGGTACGGTATACCTTGCATTAAAACGCTGATTAGGTGGGCGACGAACTAATGACTTATGCGGAGCAAATTGCTTTATTTGTGTCTCGTCGCTAAACATTACCTGGCGCCATTTGGTTATTGACCAGTGTCTGTGAGCTCTACAAAATGCGATCCTATCACTGATGTTCTTTAAAGACAGTCGCGGTTTGAGGGCTGGACGACGAGAATGTAGACCTGCATCTTTCAATAAACGTCTTCTAATTGTTCGAGTGCTGACTGTAATGTCATTAGGTAGATCTGCCCTGATTTGTGTGCTGGATATTGTTGGATCTCTCACAGCAGCCCTGCGTATCATATTGTCTGTTTGTTTGCTAGTAATTCTAGCTTTACCAAAACGTTTTCTGGGCGCAGTGGATCCCGTGTCTTTGATTAGTTGTATAATATCATGAACAGTAGATTTTGGCATTCGCAATTTTGCTGATATCTGACGCTCACTTGCACCATCCTCCCATAAAAGTTTAATATTAGCACGAAGACCTTCCTTCGTAGTCATAATTAAATTGTGACAGTTAAATGATAATCCATACCCTACAATGAGATATATAGCTTAATAAATTTTACAGTGCAATAAAATAAATGCTAATGTGGTTGGCTAAAAGCTAAATAACTAATCATTGATGTCAGGGAAGAAAATAAATTGATTATTCGCATGCATAGACTGTTTTTCTTTATATTCAGCAGTGGTCGGATTTCAATGGCCATAACTGTATATATATATATATATATATCAAGGCCGTTGACAAATTTTTTTGATGTTTGAGCTAAGCAACTTTGAAGCATGAAGAAAACTCCATATTTAAGTATGTTCTTATATATGAGGAATGAGGATGCTACGGAAAAAATTGATATGATTGGAGACTGGGAACAACAAAAAACCCAAAACGTTAGCCCCCCCCCCCCTCCAGCCCTAAATAGGAGAGCAATGAATCAAATTGGTTATTTTTTTTTAATTTTAAACTTTATTTATATTCATCTACAAACTTCAAATTTGATACAATACTTTGAGAGGGGGGGGTATAAACTTTATAAGTTAATATAATTATAAGTCGATGAATATAAATAAAGTTTAAAATTAAGAAAAAATAACAACTTTGACTCATTGCCCTCCTGTTTGGGGTTGGGGGGGAGGACTAACGTTTTGGGTTTTTTGTTGTTCCCTGTCTACAATCACCACAATTTTTTCTGTAGCATCCTCATTCCTCATATATATGAACATACTTAAATATGGAGTTTTCTTCATGTTTCAAAGTTGCTTAGCTCAAACATCAAAAAAAGTTGTCTACGGCCTTGTATATGTATATATATATATATATATATATATATATATATATATATATATATATATATATATATATATATATATATATATATATATATATATATATATATATATATATATATATATATATATATATATATATATATATATATATACATATACATATACATATACATATACAAGGCAGCTCGCGAAAAACTTTGCTTCACAACTACATAAGTTTTTGACTTGTCTAAAAAAAAAGGTTTTTGGCCTATTTATGTCTTTTATAGTTTATTTTTTGGCTTATTTATATATTAATTTATTTAAAGTTTTTTGGATTATTTATTATATATATTTTGGCTTATATTTATGTAAAAATGCCATACTTTTGATACTAATATTGCTAAATGTTTCTTCCGCTAATGATTCTTTAGTACAATTTCTGCTGTCAATAAAAATATTAGGCATTATTAGGCTGAAAAACTTTATATTGAAATGTCAATTTTAACAAAAAATATTTCAACAAATTAAGTGTTCTAAAACACACTCGGAGTTTCATCATGATATTAACGAAAAATATTATACTACGTGAGAGTTTTTTTTTTGTTGAAGATTTTATCTTTTTAAGAATTAAAAAAACTTTCCAATAAGAATATAATACAAATGTGTATTTTGTATATCTAATTGGGAAGTGTAAGAATGTGTATTTTGTATTTCTTATTGGAAAGTGTAAAAATTGTCATAATCTTTCTTTTTTAACTTTTTTAAAATTCATTTTGTAAAATGATTAATGAATATAATTTTAAAATTGTTTATATAATTTTATAAACAGGTTTTGTAAAAAAACTTTCTTTGAATGAAAAAAGTTTTTAAAAAACTTTTAATAAAAAAAGCTACTTATTTTTATAGGCTATGGGAAGAAATACCTGAAATTGGAATGGGAAGGCACGTTGCACAAAGATTTGGGAAATATTTTGTTCAGCTAGCTGAAATGGTTCCACACCCTAGAATTCTTCGAACACATCTTCCATACGACAAAGTACCTATTCATCCCAAAGCAAAATGTATTTATATATCAAGAAACCCATTTGATACAGCTGTTTCCTTATTTCACGAAGTTAGGTCTATAAACGAATTCTCTGGTTCTTTTAATGACTTTTTTACGTACTTTTTGCATGGGCAAACTGACTATAACGATTATTTTGATCACCATAAAAGCTGGTACCAAAGAAAGTTTGAGCAAACAGTTTTGTGGGTAACGTACGAAGATCTTATGACATATCCAAGAGCTATAATTAAACAAATTGCTGATTATATGGGTGGTGTGTATCAGAGAAGTGCTAATGACGAATTTATAATGAAAAAGATCATTAACAATTCCTCTTTTAAGGAAATGAGAGAGAAAGAATCTCTGTTAGTTCAAAAAAATCCAAATAGAATTAACGACTTTTCATTTTTTAGAAAAGGCCAGATTCATGATTTCGAAAACTTTTTTAATGAGGAACAGGTAAAAAAACTCACAGAAAAATTTCTGGCACAATTTAAGGGTAGCAAACTGCTCAACAGCTGGGAGAGATATTGTCTTCCTGTTAAATTTATGTAATTACACTACTCAAATTATGTTAAATTATAAATAAAAATGTGTAAAGTAAAAAATTTGTAAAAAGTACAGAATAAAAACTTTTAAAAGTTCTTTAAATTTTTCATAAGTTTATGACAAATAATCATATTTCTAAAAGCAAAATCCATTAAAATGTAATTCAAAATAATTATTTTAAGGGTTTGCAAATTTAAATAAGGTTCTACCTAATTTTGCTAAACTGGATACATTCTTTGTAGCCTAGGGATACATCCTTTGTAGCCTAGGGTGTCCGTTTTCTATCCTGTAGATTATAATTATTTTTAAAATACATCATGTGGAGACCATTTAATTTAATCAATAACTTTATAATTGGTGTACTGATTATAAGTTTTTTTAAAACTTTAAAAAAATTTTTTTTTTTTGTTAAAACCTTTTTTTTTAAGACTGTTCTGCCTTAGGCTCTTTTACTTGTATTGATGTTAAAACGCGAATTACTTTTAAGCGTAAATTACTTTACATAACTCATGTTAAAATATATAGTTTATTTGCATTTAAAAGTAATTCTTTTTTTTTTTTTAGATAAATTATGTAAAACTAAATTACTTAAGTTTAGTTTTTTAAAGGAGTGTTCCTTGAAAAAGTAATTTATTTTTACAAATAAAAGCAATTTTACATTAAAATTCACACACATGCAAATGTAACTTTCTTTTAATGGTAAGTCGTGTAAAGTAATTTACTTTTTAAATTTATTTTGGTTATAATTATGTAAGAAATTTACATTGTAATGTAACTTACTTTTTATAACTTATGCAAATATAATATTTAAAAAAGATTTACTTTACGAAGTAAAATAAAACAACAAAAACAAATTACTTTGACGTGTAAAAGTAACTAATTATCAAAACAGCTTAAGAAATTTTATACTTTACTTTGTAAAATGCAAGTTATATTATTTACTTTCTCAAAGAACAGTCATTTCATGTTGATAAAAAAATTATAAATATTGAGGTAGCGTATTCAAATCTATTGACTCTTTGTGGGCACTTCTGGGTAATACTTCAGGTAATACTCTGATGTATGTAGGCAGTGTTTGTGGTGGAACATTGTTAAAGGATTTCTTTTTACGTATATCATGAAGAGTTATTCTGTATACATAATTAAGGGCAAATATAGTCAACATACCTGCATGTTGACCAGTAGAGTAGAGACAGGCTCCCCGCTGCATGAAAATCATAGTGCTAATAGGGGCTCCGAAATAATCATTAATTTTTTACTTCATTTTTTTGTTGAGCAGAAAGAGATTAGTGCCCATAATGAAATTTTGGCGGGAGGATGGGATATAATTTCTTACTACGCTGCTGGATACTACCCACGCATGCAAACCTTAACAAAGTCACTTTTTGTTAGAGCGCACTTTTACTACAGTTTTTTCTTTGTATTAACTTTTAAATCAAATATGTTATGGTAATATGACGCAATATAATATTTTTGGTATCCGCAAGGACATCGACTCCTAAAACAGTTTTAAAAAAATCATAAGTCATTTAAACTATCTGATATAATCTATATGGTAAAAGAAGTGTTTAAAAAGATTAAAAAAATAAAATCTTGTTCAATTAAAATAGTGCTTTAGAATAAATTTACAATTTTTTTTAAACGTTAGTTTGGTTTCACGAGTTGTTTGTCACGAGTAGCATAATTGGTGCTGCTGATTTTTGTTTCTCTTAATCAGCGTGGTCGTTGTTAACAACCACTCTAACATAAATAAAATTTTTTTGTTTGTTTGTTTGTTTGTTTATTTACTAATAGCTTTTCATAATATTGTTGTCTGGAATAAACTAATTTCAATTAGTCTATTCTAGACAACAAATATTCCAGTTTTTATTTATTTCCAGAAATAACTTTTATTTTTTGTTAGATTGGTTTTTATCAAAAACCACGCTGAAATCAAAATACAAATCTTAGAATAAAATTGCAATAAATTAGACAGTCTTTTAAAATAAATTAAAAATTAAATTTTCACACTTTTAATAACTGATGTAAATAGCATCAAGATTAATTAAAAAGTTAAAAAAGTAAATGTAACTAATTATGTAAATAATTAACTAAAAAAAACTTTTCATAACCACAACAGCCCACAGTGGGTCAAGGTGTGGCAAAACCATACAAATAGTTCTGAAATTTCGAAATTTGAAAAAATGGCAAGAATCGTTTAACAATATTATTTAGCCAAAAATTATATTTTATTAGAAAATATTTTTGCGATAAAATATAATACTTGTTATTTAAATATCGCCTTAAAAACTTTTCATGAAAAAAAAAAAAAAAAGTGCGAAAATTTTTTTACATTTTTTTAAAACTTTGATTTCTTATTTTTAAGAACTTTAAGTTTACTTTTTTTACCATATAAACAACTTATATATTATTATGTTAATATTTATATAAAATAAAAAAATTATTTTGTTTTCACTTTATATAAATTTTTTTAACAAAGAAAACATCGTTCTTTGAGTGAAAAAATAAAAAAACTTCAAAACATTTTATTTAAAGCCAACAGATCAACCTGTATCAACCGCTAAAAATTATATATCTTTAAACACCACTATGGCATTGATCTCGTGGTTCAAAAAATGCCTGCCTATAGCTGCCTAAACGTATACATTCTTAAATTCAAATATCTACGTCCACGTTTCTCTTTATTGCGTTTTTTATCGATAATAATAAACTTAAGAGGAATTAAAACACAAAAACTGCAGTTTGACTTCATAATAATTTTTTTTATAGACTTAAGTTTTTAAAAAAAAATATTTATTTTTATGATTTCTAGTTACTGCATAGTATTTGCTCAATAAACATTTAGATCGCATTGAAACCATTATTTGTCATTTTTTATGCTATCATTTTAAAAACTAAATAAAATACAAAATTATGAACTTGTACCTGGTACAAGTTTGAGGCATTACCTATATTATTTATTTTAGAATTTCCGAAAGCAATAAAATTATACGTATTCGATAAAAAACGCAACAACAACCATTAAGAAATAAAGGAAAGACAGTTACTTAGTTACGACTCGTAAAGAAACCTCTGTTGACAATAAACCCCTAAAATGTTTACCTCTTTTGCTATTAGCGCCATTAGCATGAGAGCGACGTGTTTATAACATTTATATATACAATTTTTTAACATTTTATACTAAATTTAAGTTCATTAACAAGTCAAAGGAAAGGCAGTGTTCAATCTCTTAGTGTTAAAAATTATGACCCTATAAATTTTGACAACCTCCCTAATTATTTAGGGAATTTTAAATATTATTTTTGTAGCCACAATTTCTCTTCACAAAGAGTGAAGAGAAATTGTGGCTACAAATCTTATAAAAAGAAAAAAGTTCCTCGTCGTGAAGAAAAGCAAGAAAATGTTGCAATTTGTTGTTGTTTTTTTTTATTTTTTTGTTTTTTTTTGTTCTTTTTATTACAATCTGAATAAAACTACTCTTGTTACATGTTAAAATAAATCGTTAAAATATATTATATAAATGCTAAAATATATATATATTTTTTTTAATATAAAGAACGCGGAGACTCGCAGAAGACTACTAGGTCTTATCATCGAGAACCGCTAGAACGTTAAATACAATAAAATAAAGTTACAAGATAAAAACTCTTGACTTGACAAAAATATAAATATCGTTAGTGGTCAAATATATTGAAAACTAAAATATAAAGCTATCTTATGAAGCCATCAAAACCAAGCATTCAAAAATAAAGAAATATGTCATCAATTTTAAAAATTATCTCTTTTAGTTTTTTTTTAAATACTGGATAACTCCATTCGTGAGTAAAATCAAAATTTTTTTAAGACTATTTTGTTCCATAAAAATGCTCCACGGAATGGAATGCAGGATTTGCCGATATTTGTTTTACATTTTGGTTGTCGTATAAAATTATTATTTCGGAGTATATATTTGTTTTTTTCTTTACATGAATATAAATCACTAAAAGAAACTGGACATAAATTAATTTTACATTTAAACATAAAACAAAGAACGTTGAAAATATTAACCTCATAAATATTAAGAATGTTCATCTTAAATAAAAGAGGCTTTGCATGAGTAAAACGATCTTTTAAATTTATAAGACGTGCTACATGCTTCTGTTGACAATGGAGAGGTTTTAACTTACTTTTGTGCGTACTCCCCCACGCGACATTGTCATAACTAATATGACAGTGTATCAAAGAGTAATATAACTTAATTAAAGTATGTCTCATTAAAATACTTCTTGATTTATAAAGAATTCCAATACTTTTGGATATTTTATGGCATAAGTTATCGATATGGTACTTCCACGAAAGATTTTCATCTATAATGATACCTAAAAAATTTGTGTACGTGATTCTTTTTATAGGAATGTTATCAAGAATAAGCACAGGCATTTTGCATGGTAGAATATGCTTTTTTGAAACTGGATGAAAGAGAATATATTTGGTTTTTTCAATGTTTAGCGAAAGTTTATTTGATTTGAACCAGTCTGAAATTTTTTTCAGTTCAATATTCATATCATGAAACAAATGATTGATGTTTTTGTTGGATAGAAAAAGATTGGTATCATCCGCAAACATTATTGTCATTAAGTAAGAGGCTTTATATAGATCATTTATATAAATAAGAAATAATAGTGGTCCAAGTATGGAACCCTGTGGAACTCCACAGGCTATTTCTAAAACATTTGAAGGGGTAGATTCATCAATGTAAACAAATTGTTTACGATTTTTTAATTAGTTTTTTAATAATGTCAAGACTTCACCGGTGATACCATATTGTTTCAGTTTTTTTATGAGAATGACGTGATTGATGGTATCAAAGGCTTTAGATAAGTCTATAAAAACGCCTAAAGTAAACTGTGATTTTTCAAAGGAATTTGTAATGCATCGAGTGAGTTGAATTACTTCGTGTTCAGTTGAGTTATTCTTTTTAAAACCATACTGATTGTTATAAAGTATATTATTAACAGAGAGATGATTAAATATTTTGTTAAATAAAATTCTTTCAAATATTTTAGAAAAAACAGAAAGAACTGAGATTGGACGATAATTATTTACATTTTTTAGTTCACCTCCTTTGAATATAGGAGTAACTTTAGCTACTTTCAGTTGTTCAGCAAAAATTCCCTGATTTATTGAACATTTAAAAACCTTAAATAAAATATCTTTTATGTTGTTATATGAACTAATGACTATGTTTCCACTGATGTCGTCTGGACCTACTGCTTTATTAAATTTTAGCATTTTAAAGGCACTTTCAAAGCAGCTCTATAAAATATGTTCAACTGTTCAAAGCAGCTCTATAAAAAATTATTTGTCAAAAAATCTTGTTTGATTATTGACGATGAAGCTTATTGTGCTGCATATTTCCGATCTCTTCCAGGACACTAATATTATTCAGCAATTAATTGCAAGAAACTGAATTCCAATTATAATTGTATTGGAAAGCAAAAATTCGCTAAAAAATTCTTAGTTTGGCAAGCAACTTGTGAATGTGGTAAGAGAAGCTCTTGTTTTGTGACTACGAGAACAATTAACACCAAAATATACATAAAAGAATGCCTCAAGAAATGTCTTTTGCCGTTTTTAAGAACACACACGGGTTACCCGTTAGTTTGGCCTAATTAAAATGATTGAAAAACACTGCAATTAACCAAATTGACCTGAACTACGTCCTATCGAAAATTATTGGGCTCTTGTCAAAAGATAACTAAGTTTTAATGTAAAAGAAGCCAAAAACATTAAAGACTTTGAAAATAAATGGATTAGAGCTACCAAGGAAGTCCAGCCGAAGACTGTGCAAAAGCTAATGTTGAGTGTAAAACGCAAAGTGCGTGCGTTCTTACTTACAAACTTTCACAAACTTTCTTAAGTGAAATTTATGAGTATTAATATACGTACTTTCAAAATATATATAACATTCAATATCGAAATACAATAGTTAAATAAATGTCCGCACAGATTTTTTCTGGTACATGTCTTAATATAGTCATTAAAAACTTGTCGTTGATGTTTATGTGTCTTTCTGAAGTTTGAGTTTATTTTAGTTCACAATCACAGTTTTTTAACTTTTTGAAATATATCTGAAAAATTAATATATAAGTACCTGAAATACCAAACTCTATTGTCTTTTTCTAAATAACATACTAATCTTTTTCTAAAATAACATACTAAAACAGGAGAAATATTTTATAAATAACAGAAAGTTTGAATAATTTTATTTCATTAACAAATAAAAAAATATTATCCATGAAAATATAAATTAAACGAAATACAATATTTAATTTTAAATTGATTCAAATACAAGTGGTATTGCGTGGTATTATATCACTTCAAAAGCATTCGAAAAAGGTTTTATAATTTGAAAAAGTGGCGATTCCTTATCACCAAACCGATTAAAATTACGATTAAAACCGATTAAAATTATCAACAGCATCTTTAACTAATAGTATTATTATATAGTTATGTACAAATGAGGTCTTTTAATGTGTTATTAAAAACCTTATTAAACTCATTTAAAGACTTTATGAATAACCAATAATATAATGATGTCTACTTGCGTAAATTTTGAGATGTAATATTGATATAATTATTAAAAAGCAATGATGTTGGTTAATAAATATACTTTTGGTAAATAAAACATACTAAAGTCCCAAACATAAGTATGTTCTTGTTTAAATCACATTAGAATGCTTAGGAATGCTTTGGTTAGAGTGTATATTTATCTAATCATAACCTTGAATTTAGAATTTTAAATCCTCTTGACTTAAATATAGTGTAAGAAAATAAAAAAATAAAAACTACTAATTTGTTGGCCTCACATTTGGGGTAGGGATGGTAAATGTTTTAGGGTGTTTTTGTTTCCAGGTTCCAATCACCACAAGTTTTTTTTCTTAATCGACGCATAAATCGTTGCTTAGCTACAGTTGAGATAAATATTTTTCACCACTTTAATGAGAAGAATGCCCACCTGCTCAAAAATATCCTCAAACCAACTAATTAGCTCTTTAAACCAGTGCCGTATTAGGACTTGCATGGTCTGGGGATACTTTTGAGCAGGTGGGCATATTTCTCAGTAAAGTGGCGAAAAAACCTTACAGAAATAAAGCATCCTCTTAAAAATTTTGGGGCTGCTAAATCTGCGCAACATGGGGTTATTACCCCCATAATCCGGGACTGGTTTATACTTCTACTCTTTAGTTTTTAAATAATGAAGATTTTTACGCAAAAAACTTGTAAAAAAAAACGAACGATTATGCCAGTTATGCTTTTCAAATAGTCTACCCTTACCCAGTCTTACCCTTACCCTTCCTAACTTACCCTTCCCTTTCTAAGTCTCCTATGGGTATAAGCGCCTTCTGCTTACTTTCATGCTTCAGCTTTGTCTGAATTCTAAATCTTTCAAATAGTTGGCCAGGGATTGTATATTTTGGAGATGGTTTGGTTCAAAGTATGGTTTTTAAAGCTAAAATTATCATGGACCGGAACAAGAGAGGGTTCATGGACAGAAATCTTTTATTGATAATTTCAAACTTTATAGAGAAGAAATACCGAAAACCGCGCAGACCAAATGTCACCGAAAATAAAATGTTATTTACTTAAAGTTTTACTTTTTGCATTACTGTTGTACAAGATCCTCTCAAACTTATTGTAGAATATAAGTAAACTTACTTATTTTATATAGATTGCTTTTAATTTGCTTTACAAATTATATAAAAAGTAAGCTTATGTAATTTAAATTTTATTTTATATTGTTTATTGGGTCGTCCACAAATAAAGTCATGCAAATTTTGATCGTCTTAGATTCTTCCCCTCCCCCTCCCCCTCCCTTGCCGCAACATTGTTACAAGTATGAATCGTCACAGAAACATTACACCTCCTCCTCCCTTAAAGCGTGACGTAATTTATAGACGACCCCTATTTTTAATAAATCTTTTTATTACTTTTAAAATAAAAAATGCCTGCATAAAAAATATTATTTTATTTGTAGCATTTGGTAGCATACGTAGTCAGGCAACTTTAAAAAAAGGACGTCATTTCGTGGTTTTAGCGCTCACATGCTGCGGTTCTGGGTAATTTTTAGGTTTGCCGTCTGTGTATCGTAAATTTATTTTGTGAAATATATGTGGTTTTTATGAAATTAAAACTTTCTTTATTAAATTCAATGATATATTTTTTATTTGAAAGGATTTTCAAGCAATATTATTATCATTAATTGTTGCTAACCCTTCGCGTTTTGGGGTAGTCAAAAATAAGTATAATTTGTAGGAATTTTTGTATATTCATTTTTTGTTGTTTAACAAGAGCTTTCCCTGCGTCTCCTCCTATTTGCCATTTTTTGATTTGCAACTTGTTTAAAATAAGAATGTAACAATCAAAATGTTTATCAATGGATGAAATGTAAATTTTTAAACATTTAAAATTTATAAACAAATTAAATTTCCGCCCTTCCAAAAATGAAGAGCTTTTATATTTCACATGGTCATAGCTTTAAGTTTAGAGTTTGCATACCTGAAAGTATTGTCTGAAACATCAAATCTGCCACTGACTACAACATTGACTGAAAATTGTTCAATTTCCCAGACATCATTAGATCTTATTTTTGAACTGGTTTCTTCAATAAATAATAATGTAATTTTTTCTTATTCACATACTTTTTTCAAAAATTAAAAATAAAAAAACGTTTTGGGCTCCTACAAATAATAGTTAGAGCTTCTATATCATAAGTTGTAATTTGAAAAGTTTTCGGAAACAAAGTTTGGAAAGTTTTGGAAGTTGGAAGTTTCTGCGATTCTGAATAGAAAATGAACTCAGTTTTGTATAAGGTTTTGATTCAAAAAAGTGGTTTACTAAAAACTTTGTAGCAAAATTATTGTCAATTATTTAATATTAGGTTTCAAAGATTTTCGGAGACTATTTTTTATATTTTTTATAAACTGTAAAACAAGATAAGTGTTGAGTTTGAAAATATTTGGAGCACCAGGTTCATGTAAAAGATCTTTTTTACACCAGGTTCATGTAAAAAAGATTTTAGCTGATTCGATTTACAAATAATTATATTTGAGTTAATCTCAATTCTTTATGTTGATGTTGTTTTAATAAGAGTTAACAAGCAGTTATACGTGGAACTATAAGATTAATAAACACATCAAAAGATAAAAAAATTACAATAATTACAAATTTCAATCTAAAGTTTGAAAAAACTGCAATAACATTTAATTATAAGTTAATGAATTGTTAGTATTGTTCGTAAATAATATAGTAAAAAATATATATAAATATAGTAAAATATAGTGAAAAATTGAAAATTTTAGAAGAAATTTGATTCATTTTCAATTGTCATCAGCAATTGCTTAAGTTTTGTATTGAATTGGTTTAGAGAATAATTTGTTTTCAGTTTGTTATTTAATATAGTATTCCACAGTTTAGGACCTCGGTTTGCAATTGAGAACTTAGTAACTGAATAATATATATTGGATTGAATATAATTGTTTTTTGAAAATCTGGTAGGGTATATATGTCTTATTTTTTTAAAAATTGAATTAAATAAAATTGGGGATATTTTTTTATCAAGTTTGAACATGAAGATAAGAACATGATAGAGGTTTAATTTATATAAGTTTTGGAATATTCAGTTCATTAAATATTGTTCGAGTGTGAGTGAAACGATCTACGTTTGAGATTATCCTTATAGCATGTTTTTGTTTACTCAGCAATTTTTTTACTTTTGTCGAGTAAGTGCTGCACCAAGCAATGTTTGCGTAATTTAAGTAGCAGTGAAATAAAGAAAAGTATAGGTTTTTCAAACAAGATTTAAAAACTGTTTGGCTTTGTACAATATACCCAAATTTTTTGATATTTTATTTTCAATTAGTCCTATGTGGTCTTTCCAGGTTATATTTTCATCTAATAACACGCCTAAAAACTTTATTGATTGTTGTCTTTTTATTAGTTTATTATCAATAAACAGATCCGGTAGTTTTAGGGGAATATATGCTTTTTTATGAAGATGATGGAACAAAGTGTATTTAGTTTTATTGATGTTTAAAGACAGTTTGTTTGACTTAAACTATTGGGTTAATTTTTCTAGTTCCTTATTCACAGTTTGAAACAATAAACTTATATTTTTACTGGAATAAAACAAGTTGGTATCATCAGCAAACAAAATGGATCTTAAGATGTTAGAGAATTTATATAAACAAGAAATAAAAGTGGTCCTAAAATTGATCCTTGAGGGACACCACAGGTAATTGTTTGATAATCAGTTTTTCCTCCGTCATATAATATGTACTGCTTCCTATTAGTCAAATAACTCTCAAACCAGAGCAAACTACTATTTATAATACCATAACTTTTGAGTTTTGATAGAAGGATTTGATGATTGACTGTATCAAAAGCTTTACTTAAATCAATGAACACCCCAAGGGTATACTTGTCTTCATTAAATGCTTTATATATATCATGAACAAGATGAGTGATTGCATGCTCTGTGGAATGACCGGATTTAAACCCAAACTGTTTATTTTAAAGAATATTATTAACATTTAAAAAAGAATATAGTCTATTATACATAACCCGCTCTAATAATTTAGAAAAACAAGAAAGTATTGTGATTGGTCTATAATTGGCAACATCGGAAGGATCACCTAATTTTAATATTGGAATGACTTTTGCAATTTTTAGGTTATCAGAAAAAACACCTTGCGGTAAAGATAAATTAAAAATGTGCAATAGTGGAATTGTGATACGTTTAATTGATTTGATAATGACATTACTACTTATATCATCAAATCCTAAACTTTTATTAGGCTTTAATAAAGAGACTGCGTCTAATAATTATTTTTCTGAAAGTTTATAATTAGACATAGATCTAGTGTTAGTTGAGGTTAAGTATGAATCGAAACTTATTTGAGTAGTTTCTATATTTGATGATAAAGTAGGCCCTATATTTACAAAAAACTGATTTAGAGCTTCAGCTACTAAGGATTTATTTATAATACGATTATTATTTATTTTAAGATTTTCAGGAAGTAAATTTCTGTATAATTTTTTTTTCCGATTACCGTTTTTTTGGAATCATTTTTGTGTTTTAATAATTGATCAGAATAGTAATATTTTTTTGAGCGCTTTAAAATTGATTCAAACAGCCGTTTATAATTTTTATAATTGTTTTCATTTTTTAGAGTTCTTTTTTTAAGAAATTTATTATATAAACGTTGTTTTTTTTAGAAGATTTAAGAATACCCTTCGTTATCCACGGGTTTAGAAGTGTTTTAGTTTTGATTAATTTAGTAACTACTGGAAATGCCTTGTTATAAAAATTAAGAAATTCAGTGAGAAATATATTATATGCTTTATTAGTGTTTAGATTAAGTTGAAGGGTATCCCAGTTAACACTAGAAGATTATGAAAATTATTAATGGAAGCTTCGTTTACTAAACGTGTTTTAATTATTTTTTTCCTTTCATTTTGATCATCATTTCTGCTTTTTTGGGATAAAATAAAAATCGGGAAAGTGATCAGAAATCTCAGACTTAAATATTCCCGTCCTTTTTTTTGTATTTATAAATTCATTTGTGAAAATTTGATCTAAAGAAGTTGCACTTTCCCTAGTTATTCGTGTTTATTGATTAGTGGAATAGAGTTATTTTGAAAATGATGTTAAAGAAATTTTTAATGCTTTTTTTTTTCGTAATCTAATATATTGAGATTGATATCACCAACAATATAAACCGCTTTATTTATAGATGATTTGTTTTTAATTATATTTTTTATGTGATTTTCAAATAACTTAATGTTTCCTGAGGGCTGTCGGTATAAAGCTTGGACGACAATGTTTTTTAAGGTTTTGTTAATGATTTCAATGCATAACGATTCGTAATCATTTGTGGTTAAACTTAAATATGTTTTAACTTTGAACAATATTGAATTTTTTATGTATATACACAAACCCCCACCTTCCTTATTCGATGCTCTTATTTGATGAATCACTTTGTAATTAGGTAATGAAAATTAGAATTGTTTTCAGTGTTTTTATCGTGACACCATGTCTCACTTATACAAATTATTTGAAGATTAATATCAATGTTATATAAAAACTGTTTAAACGACTCAAAATTTTTTTGAATACTTCTAATATTAATATGAAGTATTGAAAACAAATTTTTCTCCATACCGTTATCAATTTTTTTGAATTTGGGTTATAGTATAACGGGTTAATATTTTTAATTATTTCGTTATTGTTATAAAAAATTAATATCGGGATCAGAATATTTATTTAAAAGTATTGACTTTTTAGATTCAAATGAATTAAAATTTATGTTTGATAAATCAATTTCATCAGCCATTTTAAAATCGAAAGTAAATCCTTATTAAGATATTAAAATTCAAAAATTAATATATAAAATGTTAGAAAATCATTTAACATGATTTTTTTAAATAAATTCTCTTACAATTAGCTTATCATAGATAACAACAGAATATTTACCGTTTTTCCTATGCGTTCTGCTGTCCTTGAGAATTCTTTTTCTTATTGAAGACGTTTCCAGCGAAAAATCCTCGTTAAAAAAATCCTCGTTAATATAAATTCCGGATTCTTTTAGTTTATTGACATTTTTAAAATTTTTACTTTGTCTTTAAAGTTAAGTAATTTGATTACAATTGTTCTTGGCTTTACATTGCCAATTGAACCAGTTCTGTGAGCTCATTCTATGATTACGTCTTTTACATTAAGATTGTTTTTAAATATTATTATTATTTTTATTTCTGTATCATTCCAATTTTCATTTTCAATTTCTTTGACCCCTTCGATTCGAAGATTATTTCGCCTTTGGCGATCTTCTAGTTGTCTAATTTTATTTTTTTCGTTCTCTCCCATGTTTGTATTTGATCCTATGTTTGAATTCAGGCTCATTTTTTCTTTTATCTTTTTTTCTAACGCTCTAACTTTTTTGTTGTTGCAATCTTGGTAAAACATTAGACTTTCCTCGATTTTTTTTTGAGTTTTTTCATATTTTATTAATTGATTGTTAGTTATTTTAAGATCGGCATTTCGGTTTTTGTTTTCTTTTTTTAAATTTTCACAAGTATCTTTTAATTTACTAATTTCTTTTAGCAATCTATCGATCGTTAGATAGTTTTTTATTTGCACTTATTAACGCTTATATATCTTTTTGTTGCTTACGGAACATTTCTTGAAATATTTCCCGAACTAATATAATCGAGACTTCGGTGTTTTCTTTTTCGATAGAAGTCATATTTGATAAAAATACAACGTATATATGATATTATATTATAAATAAACAAGAACTTGCAAATTTCTCATTTGTATCTTTTTTGATAATATAATTATTTTTCAAACAGCAAGAAAATACACGTCCGTTCACTTCCGCGTTGTTAATTTTATTTTTTATTTTATTTCTAAGTTAAGAAATCACGAATACTTTATTTAATTTTATTTAAATAAAACTAATACTAAAATAAAACATTAATATTTAAAAAATTATATTTTTAAAGAACTTTTTTATTAATGTGGTTAAAATGAAATACTTGAATAACGCTCCAATAAGCTTATCGGCGAAATACAGCCCCCTGATCATTTAATTAATTAACTAATAAGCTATATATTTTATTGTCTATAATCACCATTCATTTAAATTAAAATACTGACCATTTAAATTTCACTCTTTTATAATTTAAGACATAAATTAGAAAGTTTTCAAAACTATAATATAAACGCCCATGTCACAGATTTCTTGATTCCGTAACGCTGCGAAAATAGTGCTTCTTTTGCAATATTATTTATAAAGAAATATAATAAAATATTTTAACTTTCAACGAACTTTTTCAGACATTCAAATTTTTGTTATCTACTTTATTTGAACTATTTATCACTTAATATAAACACTATATATATATATATATATATATATATATATATATATATATATATATATATATATATATATATATATATATATATATATATATATATATATATATATATATATATATATATATATATATATATATATATATATATATCCCAGTGGACACAGTACGTTTTTAAAATGTTCTTTGGACGTTTTTATTAGGTTTAAACCTTATAAAAACGTTTTAAAAACGTACCGTGCCCACTGGGATTGATGTTTGAGCTGAACAACTTTGAAACATAAAGAAAACTCCATATTTAAGTATGTTCATATATATGTGTAGTAAAAATTTAACAAAAATTGCGCTGAGCAATTTTTTGCATACCACTCTCATTCCACATATACATCAAAAACCCTAAAACGTTAGCCCTTTTATTTTTTTAATCTTAAACTTGATTTATATTCATCAACGAATTTCAAATTTGATTCAATAATCTCTTGTTTTTCGGACTTGAGGGGGGTATAAACTTTATTTTTAAAAGCCGAACAACAAGAGATTATTGAATCAAATTTGAAATTTGCTGATGAATATAAATTAGGTTTAAGATTAAAAAAACAAGTTAGACTCATTACCCTCCTATTTGGGGCTGGGGGGCTAACGTTTTAGGGTTTTTGTTTTTCCCAGTCTCCAATCAATGCAAATTTTTGCATACCATCCTCATTCCTCATATATATGAACATACGTAAAAATAGAGTTTTCTTTATGTTTCAAAGTTGTTTAGCTCAAACATCAAAAAAAGTTGTCTACGGCCTTGATATATATATATATATAATATATAATATATATATATAATATATAATATATATATATATATATAATATATAATATATATATAATATATATAATATATAATATATATATATAATATATAATATATATATATATATATATATACATATATATATATATATATATATATATATATATATATATATATATATATATATATATATAAAAATTAGTAAAAAACACTTATCTAACTTTTATCTTCTACTTTAAGTTTCACCATTGCTGGATCATCAGGAAGAGTACTCTTCCTTATGATCCAGCAATGGTGAAACTTAAAGTAGAAGATAAAAGTTAGATAAGTGTTTTTTACTAATTTATATATATATATATATATATATATATATATATATATATATATATATATATATATATATATATATATATATATATATATATATATATATATATGTATACAGGGTGCGTCAGCTATTTGAGAACATATTTTAAATTTTTCATAAATGATAAAAAGTCAAATAGAAAATATTTTTAATCAAAATCAATTATATAAATAATATAAGATAAACTATTGTTTAATAATTTCATTCAATGAAATCCCCCTCTACTTCAATAACAACTTTAATTCGACACCTAAACCGACTGCAAGCGTGTTTGAGACGGCCCTCATCTATGTTGTCCATTACTCGGACAATGGATTCTTTCAAAGAATCTTTGGTGTCATGGGGATGTTTATTAACATCTCTCTCAACGATGCCCCACGCATAATAATCCAATAAATTTAGGTCTAGAGAATTTGAAGGCCACAAGTTTGGAGTGAATTGATCATAAAAATGGTCCGCCAACCATTCCTAAGTGTTTTGAGCCTTATATGCTGGTGCAGAGTCTTTTTGAAAAATATCGGGCCTTCCATTTCTTGCTCTACCGATCCAAGGCTTGATCGATGTGGTATCGGTGCAGTATTGGTGTAGTGGTAGTGGTATATCGATGCGGTAGTGGTGTAGTGGTAGAGCGCTCGCTTCATAAACGAAAGATTTTGAGTTTGATTCCCACCACGTCCCTGGTAGTACCGCGCTCAACTTGTTTCTCTGTGCAGCGGCCTTGTTGGTTAAGGTTCGTATTTCGGAGTAATAGAGTTGAGAGAGGGTTATAACCACAAGTAGCCTCCTCATCTGTAGTGGCCTTCTCGGCCTTGGGGAGGTGAATTAAAAAAAAAAAAAAAGGATTAACAGTACCCAAGACTTCAATGTAAGCAGCAGAAGTGACTCTTAGTGCTTGCGGAAAGAAGTGTGGTGGCATCACATGTCCTTTGTTGCTAACAGCCCCCAAAACCATAACAGTTGCAGGAAATTTTGCGTGCATGACTTTTAGAACTTTGCAAGGGTCATCACACATCCATTTGTCATTTTTTCTGTTTACTTTTTGATCTTGATCAAAGTTTTTCTCATCTGAAAAAACTTAAAGAAATTGTGCAATTTGTAAATCGCTATGCTCTGTCTTTAACGCTACAATTACAGTGTCTTTTCATTTCTAGTGTTAGTTCTGTCATTTCTAATTATCTGTCATTTCTAATTATCTGCAAATTGTAAAAAAAAATTAATGTAGCATAACATTATATATTTACATATATATATAGGGCTAGATTAAGGGCTCCTGGAGCTACCAGGCACAATTTATTATTTCAGTCATGAATTTAAAAATTATATTGACACTTTCTGGATTTTTGTCAGCCAAGTTGTTCAACAATGTGATCAAATGAGAGTTGTCTGGTCACTTCACTTTCAATACACGTGAAAGAAAGTATGTCGAGTCGGTCTTGATTGATTCTAGAATGACATTCAGTTTTTATACGCTTTTATTGCAAGAAACTTCTTTCTCCTGTAAAATTTGCCAACATTAGACTGACGTAAATTCTAAAAGCTACTGCAACATTCGGAAAAGTTTTTACCAAACGTTCGAAAAAGTTTTTCTTTGAGCAAAACTCCTTTTATTGTTTTTGTATCATCAAAATTTGTGTCTTGCTTAGTCAGACCAAAGTTGAACCATTTCCTCTCCCAAGCTGACTTCAATGTCATTTGTATCATCAAAATTTGTGTCTTGCGCAGTCAGACCAAAGTTGAACCATTTCCTCTTCCAAGCTGACTTTAATGTAATTGGAATAATGTGCTGCTAAAGTATTACAATGTTTTATCACCTCCATACGAGTCAATGTTTACAAGTTGTTCATGAACCCAAACCTGCTGGCCACATCTGAATATGCGGCAGGTCTGTCAGCCAATGCTGCCTTTAATTAATTGATAATAGCAATCAGCACATTAACTCAAAATTCATCTTTTGCGAGCAGGAAAACCTCTTCAGAAGTACTTTTATGTTGCTTTCTTTTTCTGACTCTTTCGACTTCTTTTTAATATACTTCACATTTGGACAACTCTTTTCCATATTTTTCAAATTTATCCCATTCTCTAGAACATCTCAACGATTGAACATACTCAGACAATGAATGCAACAAACCATCAGCGTTATTTAAATCTAAAGTGGTACCTTGTACAGCTAGACTTGTTTTATTGAACCTATCGTGTCCTAAAAGACAGTATCGTGTCCCAAAAGACAGTCAAAGTACCAGTTTTCAATTCACCAACACATTTTGCAAGCTCCTCACGTCAAGTTTCACCTTTCGTACGTTCATCCGTTACAATGGTATCCAGAGCAGATTGAATACTCTTGAAACCCTTCCGCAAAACACTTGTTGCATCAGCATGTGCTGACTTACATGTGTCTAATTTTTGTCTTGTCTTGATTTTTGTATTTCATCAACAATAAACAAAAGTAATTTATTGACCCATCAAGTAAAGAGTTTATCACAGAGAGTAGAAGATAAGTATGATGTTTTGCTGCAACCTGAGTTTTCATGCTTATCAATATGTGCAGCCAAAAAAAGATCATAAAGAGCTAATAGATTGATTTTCATTGTGTACTGACTACAGGTCCACGAAGTGACAAACCATGCTCAGCTAAAATATTTACCGCATCCACAGTCCGCCGAAGAACAGATAAACAATACTTTAGTTTATTTAAGATTGTTTTATCCTGTTCCTTATCAACACAACCAATCACACCGCGTTGCTGTGCAAATGCTTAACAAGCCAATGTATGACTTTTCACTATTTTCATGTAGGTTGAGCGTTGTCCGTTTTTCTAATGATTAAACCCTTGTGTAAAAGAAGAATTATTTTTCATATCCGATAGCTTACACTTGAAACAATAAACATGTCCGTTTGATAGTGAGTAACAAAGCCAGGTACGTTCAGAATTCTCACCGGTTAATTTATGATGTCGAGTGAATAATGAAAGAGTATACCGGTTTTGATTTATACTACTGTCCAAGAGTTTTGATTGCAAAAATCCTTCATTTTTATGTTGACATTCAATATCACTGGTGCTGACATAATGAGATTACATGTTTGATGAAACTGTTTTCCATATATCCAACTGTTTTTTATAAACCACTGCTTGTATTTGTGCATATTCAGTGTCAACGTCTGCTTTAGCTGTAGCCAGTTCAAGATCAACTGACTGTTGATTTTGAATTTCTCTGATTTCACATTCACCTTGATTTTTCTGGTTCTAGACTTTTAAATTTCTGTTTCTGAACTGTTGTACAATGGAAAAATTTTCCATTTTAGATGAGCACGCTACATCTCTTTTTTCACAGGCTTCTGTATTCAGGGGTTTTTTTCCGTTTTACAGTCCGTTTTACAATATACTGAAAAAATCAATATATATTTCTGAATACAAAGTTGTTACAATTCAAAGTCATTTATAAATAGTAATAAACTAATCTGAAGTACACACCTGATTAATAGCAATAATATAATAATAGATAAAAATGAAAATAATAAGAACAATAACAATACATAGTATATTATACATAAGTAAACACATTCATTTAATAAGAGCAATGTAACACCAAATAACAATAAATACAATTGGGAAAGTCGGGTTTACCGCAAGTTTACAGCAAGTTTACCAGACACTTAAGGAAAAAATAAATTGTACACATGTACTAACGGAAAACAAAGTGTCAAAAGTCTTATTTAAAAGTATAAAAATTTATCTATCGAATTAGAACCAAAAGAAAAATAATTATTGATTACCTTATTAATATACAACTCAAAAAAGAAAAAATGTTAGAAAAAAGACATATTTCGAAATAGGAGGGTAGCCCCGGATATATAATTAACCCATGATTTTACCTCTTTTTTTTTTTTTTACCAATGTGACACAAATATAATATATAATTGTTTAGCATTGGACTGTTCTCAACACATAAAAAAAAAAATCGCCTTTAAAAATTGCCTCTGATATATAAGGAATGGGAATGAAAATGTCATCATTTAGAAACATAAACATTAGCTTTTTACTAATGAAAATAAACACTTTAAAAACGCTTTTTTCAAATCTAAGGTCTTTTTAATAGAATTAAATGAATAACTGTTATAGGTTTGTGTATTAAATTTATTAATATTTATATAAAAAAAGTTGCTCATTTTTATTATGTAAACGAATTAAGTTGTCCGGAACCAACCTCCAAACATATGTATGGGACCACGCGATCATGCCTCATTCACTAATACTAGATTTAAAACAAGTGAATTAAAGTATTAAACGAATTCTTTTTAAAATAAATTTTGCAAATAAAAATGTATCTTTAACCAATACGAAGTTATTAGTTTACATAAAAATTAGATATAATAATATGTGAATCAAATATGACACATCGCTCTTCTGGTGGTGGGAAACAATATCTTGCACTCCCAACCAATACCTTCGGCATATTATGATAGGTATTTTGTATATGCAGTATTTTTACTCGAATTTGTAGTATTTAAAATCACATAGCTTCTTTAGTTTAAGCTGTACATCAAGTGTCCGGAGTTACCCGCCGTTCGGGGTTACCCAACTTTACCCTACATACATATGATAATAAAAAATACAACAAATACGTTATAGCAATATTAAATAAATAGTAAAGAATAATAGTAATAGCAAGAATAATAGTAATAACAGCAAAAAATAAATTATAATAATTAAAATAAATCAATATTAACTTCCATACAACAATCGTTTATACATACATAGTTACAGTTATCAACAGTAATAAACAACAACATAATGAACAAAACATTTAATGAAATAAAGTAAACTAATAACAATAAATTTTAACAAAAAGTAGTATCAATAAAAATAATTTTTTACTTTTCTTTAAATTTATCTTTTTTTTTATCTGTCTTTTTTCATTAATTTTTTGTTTTGTTTTGATTTTGTAAAAAGCAACCGCCATCGCGGAAGTCACTGCAGCGAATACCAACTCTGAACTGAGTCAACTAATGGCTGTTACTGAGTTTTTGTAACTGTTGCTGTCTATTAAAAGGAACATATATTACGGAAATTGTTCTTGCTTTCCAATGACACATGACTTTAAAAACTTCAATTAAAAAGCGTGCTTTTCCAAGTTTACTCGACTACTTAAGACTACTTACAACATAAAAATAAAGAATTTAAACTTTTAATTCTTTATTTTTATGTATTTTTGTGCTTAATGCTAACACTTAATCTTGACATCTTTAAATTGAAAGTTTGTTGATATTAGTTGTTAACATCAAGTCAAAAGCATTTTGGGGAAGTTGGGGCATAGTGGATCGGATTTCTTTATTTTTAAGTTGAGCAAAAGTTAAAATATGTATTTGATTTTTTTCAAGGCAAAAGGATTGAGATATATGTCCATCATGAAAATAAATCACTAAAACCTAAATATTTATTACCTAACGGTTCACCAAAAGATTTAAAGTAAGTTGTGTTACGTTATTCACTGTTGCCCAGTGCTGTGGCACAGTGAATCAATGAACACAGCTGTGAACTAACGATAGTGAATATGGAAAAATAGCTATGAGGCTGAGGGAGTAAAGAGACTGTACACTATTTTTGGCATATTTTTATTAATTAGATTAGTTTAACATCGAAAAAATAGACATTTTGAAAATTGAGAAAGAAAAAAAAGAATTTTATTGATAAAAAAACATATAAAATATTGGAAGATAAAAATATTAAAAGATAATAATATTAAAAGATAAAAACATTAAAAGATTAAAAAATTATTTAAATATTATTATTCATAACATAAAACTCATAAACTCATTTTCATGTAGTTTGTTTGTTAAAAATGCATAAATATAATCTTTAAGATCATTAATGGGGCATAGTGAATCAACCTATTCACAGTACCCCAATTCACTGTGCCCCACCATAACAAATTACGTTTGAGTTTAATTTCTTGGGGCACAAGTTAAATGGAAAGCTAAGTTACTAAAAGGAAGCAATAAGAAATAAAAAATAAATATTAATAATCCGAATGAAAAACTTTAACTTTTAAAATTACTTCAACAAACCTCCATAACAAACTTAAGGAAGATAAGAAAATTTACTTTAGTTAGCTAAAAAAAAATTACAAACCCAAAACCGGTAGTTAAGAATTATGTGGTAACAACTATAAATGAAGATGGCTGATATATGAGCACATAAAGTGATTACATTACCAAGATGAACAGAATTCTATTCTTTGAGAAAATGCAGTTTTATTCACTGCGTCCCTCAATCCACTGTACCCCAGCTTCCCCTAACTATCACTATATAGCCTATAATCTTTATTACTTTTAAGAAACATCAAAGTTTCATGCAACGAATTAGACACACGAGCTCTATGAGGGCACATCGTCAATCCACTTTGACAAAAGATACACTCGACAGGAGCTGACAGTGCAGGGACACAGAAGATTTCTAACTTTTGAATATTATTTTATGGGGTACAGTTTTTTTTTAACGAAAACTCTTTTTGAATAAATTCTAGTGATTTATTCGTTCAAGATATTTGTCAAAACTATCTTGTTTGTAAAATATGAATTTTCTTTTTATTTGCAAAAAATCTTTCTTCGGTAAAGAGCTTTTAAATCTTAGGTGTAACACCATTTTTAGAAGATGTCAAAGTGGTTTCTGGTGTTGTTCTTGACCAAATATTTGATAGTTAGGTGACTGTACTATCAAAGAAGGATAATTAAGCTATTGCTTATTGGTTCAAAGTTAGATTTTATAAATAAAAATTATAAATTATAACTTAAATATAATAAAAACTAATTTGATTCATAAAACCTTTAAAATTCTGTTTTTAATTAAAAAAAAAACTGCTTTAACTAATAAAAAACTTAAAAACAAATCATGTGACTTGATATATAGATGAAAATAAATTTTCATTAACTAATCATGTCATTAATTTAAATTGCTTTAAAATTTTTTAAAAAAGGTAATTTAAACCACGTGACAGAAAACAAAAATTAAGTTTCAAGCTAAAAATTAAGCTTTCAAGTAAAAAAAAAATAACTCTTGTAAACAAAATCAACTGTTGTTAAATTTTTTGTAATGCAAACACGAAAGAAAAGATGGAAGGGCTTTCTTTTTTTTCTTTCTTTTTTTAACTATCAATGAATTGTTACTTATTATACTTTTATTCAAATTGGTTTTGAAATATACATAAATATTACGGTTGAAATATACATAAATATTACGGTTTTTGTAAATTAAGTACTCTTTTATTTTTAATTTTTCGTTCTTTATTTAAATATTACTTTATTACAAACTGTTATATATTTTATTTATATATTTTTAAATAATAAGTTGTATAGTATACGTTTATAGTATGGGTAAATACGTGCTCTTTAATTTATCTATTTATAATTTGTTTTTCTTTTGTTTCGATTTTTCTTGTTTACTTAATTATTACTCTTAACATGTTGTTCTTGAAGTATTTCTTGTTTACTTAATTATTACTCTTAACATGTTGTTCTTGAAGTATTTCTTGTTTACTTAATTATTACTCTTAACATGTTGTTCTTGAAGTATTTCTTCTTTACTTAATTATTACTCTTAACATGTTGTTCTTGAAGTATTTCTTAAACTAATTGATATTTATTTTTACATATATAATTTTCAATAAATAATTTGTAAAGTATAAATACATTATACGGTTATCGTAAATAAATACGATTGGGGCATAAGACAAAACAATGTCTTCTACTTGCCCCGCCAGTATTTTTATTTATAAACTTTTAAAACTTGTAAAAGATATTAAACGGCGAAATAAACAAACAAACAAAAACAAAAAAAAACAAAAAGGCCAAGGCTAAAATGTTCAAATGACCAAGGTTAAGGTCAGCAGTTTAAAGGCCAAGAGCAAGACCAAGACCTTAATTTCTGGCCTTAAGGCAAAGCTAAGACCAAGGCTAAGGACTAAAAACTCTGAAGCAAAACGACTGAGCAAAGTCCTAAAGAAGTTCAAAAAGAGACTTGATAAAAGTCTTAAATTCTGTTTAATCAAAAAAAAGTTTTTTTTTTAAACACAAAAAGAAGTAGTTGTATCAAATAAAAATTTTATTTTATTTTATTTAAAATTTAAGTTCTAATTTTTTATAAACATTTTTTATTTAAGTTTTACTAATTCGCCATAACTATAACAGATAAATTTTTTTTTTATTTCATACTTTCTTTATCTGTTAGTCGAAGGAAAAGCAGAAAATTTACAATTAAAAATATTAATAAAACAATTACAATTAAATAGTTAAGTAACGTTTTCAATGATTGGTTAATTCAATGTTTTATAAATCTTTTTAAAGTAATTACAAAAACAATATATTTTTCAATTCAAAACACATTTGTGCGCTTTAGATAAACCACCTGCTAAAAAAAAAAAAGAGAAAAAAAAAAAGGAAGAAAAAAACCACCCAAAAAGAACTATTATAGATTAAAAAAATGCAACTCATTGTTTAGAATAGTAAATTGTGTAGCGTTTTGTAAAGTCTTGAAAAAGAGCTGCTTTTGTAAAATTTGTAAAAATAAAATGAAGTTTTTTGCGCCGATCGTTTTAATGTCCTTAAAAGCCTAAAAACTTATAAACTCATTTTATAAGTTTTTAGGCTTTTAAGGACAGCCTAATGTAGGATTAACGAGTTATCGATTGAAAAAGAATAAAATCTGGTACAATATTTTTAGTTTAGGGTCTATAAGCAAATTATTATGATTTATCTTAAATTAACAATAATTTAGCATAAGTATAAAATTTTCATCGAATATAATTATATATAATAGATATAATTTATGGAAATAATTTTTTAACCAATGTTCTTCATTTTAATGAACTTTGCACTCACAAGAATTTTTTCGCTTTTAAAAGTTGGCGCAATCAATTAAGTATGACTTTCTAAATGTTTTTTGTTGTTAATATTTATTTTGTTGGTAATAATTATTGGATTATAATTACAGCCATGATAGTTTGTGTTTATTTTGTAATGACAAAATAAACTGTTTTCGTATTCTTCCGAATAATGATTTAAAGACGACAATGGCGATTTTCCGTAGCCACTATCATTTGAGTGAAACGTTTTTAAGCTCGAGTTAATGTTCCTTTTGTTGATTTCTTTTGCTCCGGCGAGGTAATTATTTAAAGAAACGTTTATTATTTTAACAGCTGCAGTTTTTTTTGGAGGATTCCGATATTGCATGATTGCTAGTATATAATTTTGTTGGAAGCTTGCTCCTAAAATTGATGCAATTACTGACAAAATAACTATTCCAACCAATGTGCTCATTATACCAATTATTTTCCCTGCAAAAGAACTGGGCACCATATCACCATAGCCAATAGTGGTCATTGTAATTATGCTCCACCATAGAACGTTTGGAACGTCTTTAAATGTAAGTTTTTGTGTTTTTTCGCCCCAAGTTTGTTCCGTAAAGTAAGCAATACTCGAAAATATAATAGCTGGAATGCACAGAATAAAAACTAACGTAAAAAGTTGATTTAAACTTGATTGAAGTGTTTTGCCTAGTATTTCTAAGTCGTAAAGTAATTTAAAAAAACGAAACACGCTTGCATATCGAAGAACATTAATTGTCATAACTGAGCTTGAAGATGGTTCTGTAATTAAAAACAAGTAAATAGGAACAACGGCAAAAATGTAAAACCAGTTCCAAACATTTTTTACGTAATGAATCTTGTTTGGGGTAAAATAAATTCTTAAAACTATTTCAAGTGTAAACCAAAATGTTAAAACAATTTCAATATATCGTGATGTGCTAGTAACATTTCTGCAATTAGGAACTAAAGTAATTTATATTAAATTTTTTAAATTAATTTCATATAAAAAAAAATTATTATATATTTATAAATATAACTTAGTTGTCAATTGAATAAACATCTCTTACTTGTTTTGTTAAACCTATTTATTGTCAGGCATTTTGCTTTTTTCCAATCAGTTGTCATTTCACTAAAAGTCACTATTGAAATTACTATGAAACCAAGTGATATATAGGAAAAAATCTAAATTAAAAACATAAATAAATTATGGTGATTTAGTTCACGATCTTAAAAAATTCATAATATCAGACTTTTATGTTGCGTGGCAACATAATGTTTTCTTTTAACCCATTGAACTGTTTTATGTCTATAATTTTTTGGTTTCTAGTTTTTTTGCTTTGATTTTGCTTATCTTTGTTTCACTGCTCAAGTTGTTAAAATAACGTATTGCGAGTTTTTTCACTTCAATAACAAATTTTGATTTATTAGCTTCGTTTGCATAATTTAAGCTACACAAAATAATTTTTGTGCTCAATTTTTTTTAACTTTCATAGTTTTGATATTTAACACAAGAAATGCCAGGTTTTTTACCTAGTAATTCCAAAGTGATACAACGTAGTATTTTATGTATTTTTCAATTGATCCAACTTAATATTTTTTTGTTTAAATGTATGAAACTAACAGTTAAAATTGTTAATTTTGATGTAAATTATATAAAAATATAAATAATTTCACCCTACATATATATACATAGATTTTCCACCCAAATCACGAGGCGTTTTACTCCCAGTAAAAGAGTAAAGAGCTCTCAGTAAAGAGCTTTACTCTTAGTAAAAGAGTTTAGTAGCCTAATTTGCCTAAAGCATGATTAGCAGCCATATTTTTACAGATTATTTATACCATAATAAAATATTAAAAAAATGAAAATATTAACAATTAAAATAAATATTGTTTCCGCATATTTGGTATAAATATGCTACTCCACAAGTACATTAGTATTATCGCTTTACAGTATAAAACCTATTACTTTATTGACCTGTAAAAAATATCGTTAAAGCTTATAATAATAAAATGAAAAAGTTGAGCTAATGCTGATGGTGCTCGATCATCAAAAACTTCTGTTGCAGCACACCCTCTTTCAATTGATCAATCAGTTACTTATCAATGTCCAAAGCAACTCGTAGAGATGATGTAAAATGAACTATTGTGTCAAAAGTTGGGGTAACTGGAAAACTTCAAACTTAGAATGTGTTCACTGCCAATAGCGGAATAACTCCTTATTGTTGCAATGTTATAACACCTATTGATGCATTTAGACTAATTATTGATGAAGAGTTTACACGCTTTATCAAAAGTTGTATTATTTCATCTGCCAGTTTATCAATTAAAACATAGAATATAAGTGACATTGAGCTTAATGCTTTCATAGGCCTAATATATCTTTGCTTCGATATATATATCAAAAATGCTATATACCTGAGAGATGTTTAACAATTAATGAGCAGTTGTTCCCAACAAAAACTCGAAGTTGCTTTTTGCCCAATAAACCAGACAAATTTGGAATAAAATTCTGGATATCAGCTGATCTGGGTAAAGATGAAAGTTGTTTAGAAAATTTGGGTACTCATGTAGCCATGTCACTAATGGAACCTTATTTAGGCTGCGGGTATAATGTTACTACAGATAATCTTTTAACGAGATTTTGCAACAAAGCTATTGCTAAAGAAAATGTCAATTGTTGGAACAGGTAAGCATAGTAAAAATTCCAGCATTCACTTTCACTTTAAAATTCAACTGTCTTCATAAATGGATCAATGAAAATGAACCATTAAACTTTATTATATATCAGACAAAGAAGAAAACTGTAATTTTTTAATCAACACTTCATAAAGGAGTGGTTAAGCAAAGTGATGAGAAAAAAAATTCAGAGGGAATTTTTTATTACAATGCAAATAAATGTGGAACTGATATGTTAAATTATGTGTTGACAAATGTCAACAAAATCTGAATGCAGACGCTAGTTGCTAGCTGTTTTCTTCAATATTTTGGACTTGACCTGCGTAAATGTTTAGATCATTTTTAAAAAGGTTTCACAACAAAAAACTGTGAGACAAAAGTTACTTTACACTTTATCTGAACAGTTAAGAGAAGCAAATATTTCTCACTGAAAATCTCTAGTTGCTACCAACAGTAGTACCACACTAGCTACCAACATTAATACACAGTTATCAACATGTTTGAGATGTCAGATAAAAACAGGCTGCAAATGTAATCTGACATCAACAGAATGAGCAAATTTTAAGAAACCTATTTGTGGAAAGTGTTTGTCAAATATATGCAAACATTGCAAATAACCTTAACTATTTGACTAAAATTGTTATGCATATGCAAGTTTTCAATAAGGTGGCTCAATTGATCCACCTTAAGGTTTTTAGATATAAATAATTAAAGCCCCATCTTTGAATGTGTTTTTTATGTAGTTTTTCTGCTTTTCAGTAAATAATATCGAATATAAAATAACATTTTATCAACATTAAAAACTTTACTTCAGCAAAGTGTCAAAGCCATGTTTGGATCAATCCACTTTGTGATCCACCTTGTGATCCATGATGCAAATAAGAGGGTATTTATGCCTAAAATGTCCAACGTTGATGTGTTGCAGTGTAACACCTATTTTTTAAGATTCTATTAATTAAGGAAGTAAGATGATATTTTTACGATCAGAGATTCAAAACTCTGCTTGTGAATAATTTTTTAACAACCTTGCATTAGAGTTTTAATGCAGATTACTTTTATATATTCTTAAGTAACAAACAAGAAGAATGGTCAAGCTTAATAATTTAATCAGGTTCTCGGAAACACAGCAAATAAAGATAAAGATAGAGCCTAGAAATTTTAAAGCTAATATAGTATTTAAAACTTATTTTTGAATAAATAAAACAGTTATGAACATTTTTTTGCTTGTTTGTATTTGTCTGAATATCTTTATAAAACATTTTTATTGTATAAGAAACACTTAAAATATGGTTGTTGGCCTTGATATAAACACTCCCTATTTTTAAAAAGCTTTAGTCTGACTCAAAATGATTTTTTGGTATTTGAAAAACCTTTACAAGAGTAATATAAGGTAAAAGTAATATGTAATATACTTAAATAAAATTACACAAATATATGTAAACAGTAAATTAAGTGCAACAAACCTTGGCTGCTTTTGAAGATTTTGGATCATTTAATAAACTCCATATAACTTTTTGATAATGCTTCCATCCAGAAATTGGGTATTTTTTACTTAAACCAAACTTCAATTTTTCATCTTTTGCATCATTTAGTTCTTGTAAATCTTTTTTGATTTCTTGAAACTTTGTATAGGCTGGCCAACAGCAAGCTAAAAAAATGTATTTATAAAATTTTGTATAGGCTGGCCAGCAGAACGCTTAAATTTTCTTTTTAAAACTTTACTAAATTTTTTTTAGGCTGGCCAGCATTAAGCTAAAAAAATGTATATTATTAAACTTTACTGCATTATAAAATTTATTGTTTTATCGACTTATTCATAAAACTACCACCATTTTAATAATGTTATTTATTTTTAAGAAAAATTAAAATATCATTAAACTTGTTTTCAAAAAGGTTTCATCAAAAAAAGTTTTAGCATTTATTATAAATACAGATAATTCGTTTGTTTCAATGGAAGATATTACAGCTCAGTACAATTAATTTATTTGTTCCAATGGAAAATAGTACAGTTATTAACGACAGTGCAGTTATTAAAGTTTCAGTTATTTATGTCTCTTAAAGTTAAAATTAAAATTTAATTTAATTAAAATGTCCCTTAAAGTTAAAATTAGAGATGGTGTCTAGAGATGGTAAAATTAAAATTAAAATTTTAATTTAATTAAAATGTCTCTTAAAGTTAAAATTAGAGATGGTGTCTCGATAAAAATAGATATGGTGTCTGGATAAAATTAGAGATGGTGTCTCGATCTCTTAAAGTCAAAATTAGAAATGGTGTCTTAGAGATGGTAAAATTAAAATTAAAATTTTAATTTAATTAAAATGTCTCTTAAAGTTAAAATTAGAGATGGTGTCTCAATAAAAATACTCATCTTGGGCAAATGTTAAATGCACCCAGCTACTGTCTTGTAGAAGGCCTCCTAGGCAAAGACTTAAGGGGTAAACAGATTCTATCTTTTGACCAGCCTCGCACCCCTTCTTCATCTATTAGGCTGGCGCAGATGTATTTTTAATATTTTGTTTCCAGTTTAGGATATTAAATGCTGGATCTTCTTGACTCAATGCATGGGTTTTGCTTGTGTCTCTGTTTTTATGACTAGGCAACTCATTCTATTATCTCCTAATGAGGGTACAGCTCTAAAACTCAGTTTTATGGTCCTGAAGCCGGCTGGTAGTCAGGTTTCCCAAACTCTGTGGTAGCTCTGAGAGAGGCTGATTCCATCAACAGCTGAAAAATATCAAAGTATTAACAGTGCCGTGTTACGCATGGATGGTGTCCCTGTTTGTACTTTTGGTGTGCAAAGCGGAGGCCACATTTGGAGCACTTTGTTACGGCTTAGGGTTTATTAGTAGTAATTAAGCAATTGCTTGGGCTATTAAACGGTGTTCTAAGTACTATCTATGCTTTGAGTCAAGTTCTTCAGTCTAATTTAAAAACGAATAAAGTACCAAAAATTAAAAAACACAAAAAACCATCATCATCACCAAGCTCTCTAAACCTATCGTTCACTAATATTCGTGGTCTTCGAAGTAACTTTTCTTCTGTTGAGTCTTATCTCTTGCGAAGTTCACCAGAGCTACTTGCTCTTTGTGAGACTAATTTGAGTTCGGCTGTTTCATCTTGTGATCTTAGTGTCGATGGTTATCTTCCTCTAATTCGTAAAGACTCCAATAGTCACATGCTTGGCCTCGGCATTTACATTCGTAAGAATTCACCCATTTGTCGTGAAACTAGGTTTGAATCCACAGACAATTCTTTTATGTGCTTTCGTTTAGCACCACTTCACTCTATTGCCTTTCTATTTGTTCTATATCGCTCTCCTTCATCTCAAGACTGCACTCTTTTTTACGTTATTTCTCACCATATTGACCAAGCCATCTCTCTTTATCCATCAGCTAATATAGTTGTTGACGGTGACTTTAACGCTCACCACTCTGAATGGCTTGGCTCTAGTGTCAGTGATTCGGCAGGCATTAAAGCCCACAACTTTTGCCTTTCTCAATCCCTAACTCAAATAGTCAACTTTCCAACTCGCTTGCTGGACAACCCGAATCATTTACCTTCTCTACTCGACTTATGTCTTGTTTCTGATCCTAGTCAGTGCTCAGTTTCTCCACATTCACCCTTAGCAGCTTCTGATCACAGTTTGATCTCTCTAAAACTAATATCTTATTCTTCTTCATCACCTGAATCCCGCTATTATCTAAACTCTTACAACTACAGTAAAGCTGAATGGGATTCTTTCCGTGATTTTCTTGGTGATGGCCCTTGGGTAGAAATCTTTCGTCTTCCTGTCGACAAATGTGCTTCTTACATAACTTCGTGGATTCAGGCTGGCATGGAATCTTTTATTCCCTCTAGTCGAATCCAGGTCAAGTCTCACTCTCCACCATGGGTTTCTTCACACTGTGTTGCTGCGATTGCCAATCGAAACCGTTACTTCCATATTTATCATCAAAACAATTCTCCAGAAAACAGACGTCTGTTTATTACTGCTAGAAGCAATTGTAAAAAGGTTTTGTCTAACGCCAAAACCCGCCATTCTCAGGTCATGAAATCTCGTATCTCATCTCAAAAATTAGGCTCTTGTGACTTCTGGAGAATCTTTAATAATATCAATTATAAGGGCAAATCTTTAATTCCACCTCTCTTGTATGGCTCAGACTTTGTCACCTCACCTAAAGACAAAGCCGAATTTTCAAACTTTTCATCAATATCATCTCTTGATTCTACTAGTTGCGTTCTACCTGATATTGCCAACAAACAGGTTGATCCATTGCTTGACATTCATATCACTTCAGCATCTGCATCTAAAGTGATTTCCTGCCTAGACTCTTCTACAGTTTGTGGCCCGGACAACATACCTGTTATTTTCTTGCAGAAGTGTTCTCCGGAGCTGTCATCTATACTCTCAAAACTATTCAACAAGTGCTTATCAGAGTCTTGTTTTCCAGCCTGCTGGAAAGCGGCATCTGTTATCTCTATCTTCAAAATTTCTGGAGAACGATCTAATTCGTCTAACAACCGTCCCATAAGTCTTCTTCCCATCATAAGCAAGGTTTTTGAATTTTTAATTAACAAACACTTAATTTCTCATCTAATAACTTACTTTCTGACCATCAATATGGATTTCTAATGAATTTTCTGCTGATTTGCTAACAGTAATAACTGATAGGTTTTATCGTGCATTAGATAAAGGTGGAGAGGTTAAGGCCATCTCTCTTGACATTTCAAAAGCTTTTGATAAAGTTTGGCATGCTGGTCTACTCCATAAGCTTTCTTCTTATGGTGTGTCCGGCAACATCTTTAAGATTATTGAATCCATCCTTTCCAATCGTAACATAAAAGTTGTCCTCTATGGACAGCTTACTTCTTTTTATTCTGTAACCTCAGGGGTTCCTCAAGGTTTAATCCTTGGCCCTATATTCTTTTTAATTTACGTCAACGATCTTCCAGATATTCTCACATCTAAGATGGCATTGTTTGCTGATGATACTACCATTTATTCTTGTCGTGATAAAAAATCAACACTCTCTGATTGCTTGGAGGGGGCATTTGAGCTTGAAAAGGATCTCACTTCTGCTACAGCATGGGGCTCACAGTGGCTGGTGAACTTTAATTCAGATAAAACTCAATTTTTTTTCAGCCAATAGTTATCACAATAATTTAGATCTTCCTATGTTAATGAACGGTGATGTACTCGATGAGTCACCTACTCTTCATCTTCTAGGATTAACTTTTACTTCTAAACTTTCTTGGAAACCATATATCAAATCAGTTGCAAAATTAGCATCTGCTAAGGTTGCATCTCTTTATCGAGCTCGTCACTTTCTTTCTTCGGATTCTATTCTCTATCTCTATAAATCTCAAATCCGGCCTTGTATGGAATACTGTTGCCATATATGGGGCGGATCTTCTAATGATGCCCTTTCTCTTTTAGACAAGGTGCAAAAACGCATTTTAAACATTGTTGGACCTGCTCTTGCAGCCAAACTCCAACCATTATAACATCGTCGTATTGTTGCTTCTCTTTCTCTTTTCTACAAATACTATAATGGGCACTGCTCTAAAGAGCTAGCGTCTCTTGTGCCATCTACTATAATTCATTCTCGTGTTACTCGTCATTCAATTAAGTGTTATCCTTTTTCTGTGACTGTTCCTAAGTGCTCCAAAAACGCTTATTCGTCTAGTTTTTTTCCTCGAACATCAGCTCTTTGGAATTCGCTTCTTTCATCTTGCTTTCCTGATTCATATAATTTTAAGTCTTTTAAGTCGTCCGTCAATCGTTATCTTGCTCTACAATCTTCATCTTTTCTCTTTCAGTATCTTCCAACTTTAATTAGTGGCTGCTTGCAGCCTTGTTGGAAGCGAAGATGTTTAAAAAAAAAAAAACACTTCACAGCTGTGATGCATGTATGGGGTCTAACTCAAATACTTGGATAAATTAACTTTGGAGGGAAAAAAATCCTCTTGCTGATAAGATAACAAACTGTTGTGATTATTTTTCTACTTTCAGAATTTCTTAGGTCACCAAAGCTGTATTCATTTGTATTTTAAATCAATATTTTTTTTTGGGTTTATACCATTTTGCAATCCAAATTCATGTACATAAAATAAGATTAGTATAAACAATCTACATTTCATAACATTCATAATAGATGTAACCTTTAAAGTGAAAACGATTTAATTTTTTTAAGTTTTTTTTTTCTATTTGTGATTTTTTTTGTTAGTGTAGAGGGAAATGAAAATATGTTCTTTTTAAATATATATATATATATATATATATATATATATATATATATATATATATATATATATATATGTATGTATGTATATATATATATATATATATATATATATATACATATATATATATATATATATATATATATATATATATATATATATGTATGTATGTATATATATATATATATATATATATATATATATATATATATATATATATATATGTATGTATGTATATATATATATATATATATATATATATATATATATATATATATATATATATATATATATATATATATATATATATATATTATAAATAAGATTTTTTCATTTCTAAATAATTTTATTTCTGATTATTTTAAAAAAACAAGTTGTGAAACAAAGTAAAAAAAAAACTATTGGGAAACATTTTAAAATCAGAACTAAAAAGCCAAAATTGACATTAGAGTATTGAATAAAACCAAACTCAAATCATTTTCAGACTTAAGACTTAAAAGGTATTCTTAAAATGCTGCGTTCTTCTAGAGGTAGTGTAAATTTAATTTTTTTCCCTTTTATCATGTATTGAAAGAAGTTTAAACCAAGAGTTTTACATATAGAAATCACTTCATTTGTAAATGATTTTTTATTTTGTGTTGGCTGTAATTGATTAATTACACAGGTCAACAAAAAAATTTTTTTTTCTGGTGCCGAGCAAACAATTTGTTTTTTGTATAGCATTTCTCATTTTGATTTCAAATATGTAACTCTTTTTTTACCATCAGGTCAAGTTGTAAAGATATTTAGGTTCAAATCTTAAGTATTTAGGGTAAAGTCCCTAATATTGTCGAAAAAAAAGTTATTCAAAAGTATGTCAACCTGGGTCTCAAAAGAAGCGTATTTTCATAGAGATTTTAGAAAACATAAATATTTTTCCTTGAAATTTATTGACAAAAAAATTATGTGAAAAAATGCTAAAGACTCTTAAAAAAAAGTCAACAGAATATTATTCACCAAAAATATACAAAATACTTATTTTTATTACAAATGAATAACATTTTTAAAATCTCTATGAAAATACGCTTCTTTTGAGACCTAGGTTGACATACTTTTGAATAACTTTTTTTTCGACAATATTAGGGACTTTACCCTAAATACTTAAGATTTGAATCTAAATATCTTTACAACTTGACCTGATGGTAAAAAAAGAGTTGCATATTTGAAATCAAAATGAGAAATGCTATACAAAAAACAAATTGTTTGCTCGGCACCAGAAAAAAAAATTATTTTTGTTGAGCTGTGTTATCAGTGAGTAACAAGTTTGATTTTTCATCAGCCTAATAAATAAATTAGCTTTATTTCGAATTAGAATAGTTGAAATATCCTCTATTTTAAAAAAAGAATGCAGGTAATTTTTACTATATTTTGAGATACCAAAAAATGATTTTAAAACTGCTCTTCCAACGGCGTCTATGTTTCGAAGGAAACTGATATCAAAGTTACATAGTTCAAGGCCATATATAAGCTTTGGCACTGCTAAAGTGTTGTATAAATGAACTATTGTTGACGGCTGGCAATAACGGATTCCACTGTCGATTAGAGCTATTGCAACCGATTGAAACTGGGTTATACGTTCATTTAGATTTGTTTTTTAAAGTGTTGCAACTTTCTTGTTGTTTTTACCATTATACCATTGGAAACCCAGATGTTTTAATTTATTTTGGAGACATATATAACTTCCGTTAATTTGAACAACGTTGTTCGAAATCGAACTTTTACCAGAAATTAGAAATTCCGTTTTTTCAATGTTTAGCTTAATTAAGTTTGATATTCGAAATGTTTGAAACCTATCAATCATATCTTGCAGACCGGAGTTTGTGGGACTTAGCAAAATTGCATCATCTGCGTATGCAATGACACTAGTATAGATACCATTTATTATTGAACCTACTTTACATTCTTAGGCGATTTCATTTAAGATATTTTCAATATAAATGCTATATAAATGTGGCGATAGAATAGACCCTTACATAACTAATCGTTTCGCTGAAAATATGTTTCCAGAAAACAATCCATTTTTGTTTCCAATAATAATCCAGCTTGAGAGCAAAGCGGATGTTTTATTTTTGAAAAATTAAATAAATGAATTTATATGAACAGGATGCGACTATGATAACGTTCATATCTGTGAAAAGATTAGCTAGAAAAATGAACAAAAAAAATGAGAGAGCCTCTTGTTCTGATTTTTATGTAGATTTAATTTCATTTAGTGAGAATAGCACAATTTTGAAGACTGTTAAAATAATGACTTTAAAGTTAGGAAAAATTCTTCCGCTTTAGGTGCGATTTTTCTAAGAAAATTTTTTTCTCAAACTGATTATACGATTTGTATGCATAAATGTATGTATTATTATTCTTATACCTATGTGAATGTATGTATGTATGTATGTATGTATGTATGTATGTATGTATGTATGTATGTATGTATGTATGTATGTATGTATGTATGTATGTATGTATGTATGTATGTATGTATGTATGTATGTATGTATGTATGTATGTATGTATGTATGTATGTATGTATGTATGTATGTATGTATGTATGTATGTATGTATGTATGTATGTATGTATGTATGTATGTATGTATGTATGTATGCTTATGTGTTCGAGTATATATTTTAAGACACAAAATTAAACTTGATTATCTCGGACATCAAAAAATAATGCATCCGACTTGGTACAGAATAGCAAAATTATTGAGAATTTCTTTAAAATTTCTTAAAGAATATAAAGCAAAAGTATTTTTTTTAGTAATCCAGTTAGTCACTTTTTTTAGTTTCTATTTTTCAAAAGTCATCTAATTAAAAGAAAACGGAAAAATTTTTTACAAACTGTGCAACTATTTTTCCTAATAATCCTTCAAATCATGGGAATCTTAATGATTCATTAATCAATTCATCAATCATTAATCAATCAAAAGTCTTAAAAAAATTTTTAAATGGACTTAAAATATTTGGCATAAAATTTGAACTTTAAGCTAAAATATTCACTAAAAGAAATTAAATTTTGTTTTATACATTTTGAAAAAGTTTACATTATTTAAATTAAAACTAATTACGAAATATTAACTTAGAAACTCTTACCTTCCATTTGTGTTTCATCAACTCCCCAAAAGTTCAATTCTGATTGAAACATAGTTCCACAAACATCGCGAGGGCAATGAAGTTTACCTGTCTGAAAATAATTTAAAATTTGAACGAAAATTCCAGGATGCCGATCAAAGAAATATTCTCCAGTAATTGGATCATAATCAAGCTCAAACTTAAAATCTTCTTTTATAATTCTAGTAAGTGGAGAATCTGGCAGGTTTTGCAGAGTACTTACGTACGGAGAGTAATGCTTTCCACCAACATTAATTTTAATTCTTCTGCCAGGTTCAGAAGTTGAAATCAATGTGTTTCTCAGCACTGAAGAATCCATCTTTCCAATTTGTGTTTAATAAATGATAATCAAAATGATTTTGCTACAAATAGATATGTTCACATGAAAAACTTAACAATAAGTATTTCATTTTGGAACTTTTTCTTGAAGCGGATTGAAAACTGTACAAAAAGTTTCAAAAATACTTTAAGCTACTTTCAAAATTTCTTTTGCAACTTGCTGTTGAGACGTGAAAAAAATTTAAAAAAACAAACAAACACATTAAACAAAACGAAAAATGACAGGTGCACTTTCAAGAGTGAATCAAGTTTCTTTATCTTTATTTATTTCATAGAATTAAAATAACTCCAGATGTGTTTATTTAAAAAATAGAAATTGAAAAAAATATTTTTTTGTTTTAATACTTTTGTAATACTTTCAATAAAGTTTGTGTGGTCTCTTCTAACCTAAAGTAACTCAAAGCAAACTTCTGAGAAATGTGACATGCGGACTTCAAATGTATAGTGTAAAATATATTGAGGTTAATGTCTTAATTTACATCCATAATTTCAAAATAATTGACAAAACCGCTAAAACATTTTAAAAATGAAATACGAACTGCGGAGTTTTAACATTTTTCACCTCCGATTAAATGTTATTAAAGGATAGTATGATCATATACTATACAGCGATTTCATAAGTTAATAGAGAAAGTTTCAAAAAAGTATATTTTGGGCTTGTTAATTTCTTCATCGGCTATGCAAACATACTATAGGAAAGTACACCGCTACAAGTCTAAATAATATTTGTAGGTTGCAATAATATGCTAGCAGAATTATTTACTATATAATGAAAGTTTACTATGATAAATGATAAGAAAATGATGAATTTACTTGAAATAATCTATCAGTATTTAAATTTTAAAGTATAAAAATTTTAAATTTCGATTCAACAACAACAACCTCTCTCCTGCAAACGTTAATAGTAAGTTTGAAATAAATATATAAGAAAACTATTATCTAAAGCAAATATAAGAGACAAATAAACTGCTTCGGAAATTTAATAAATAAATGTAACATTGCATCTTAAGACTCATTAATATAAAATACTCTAAAATAAAAAATAAATTAAAATACCTATTAAAAAGTATTTAAATATATGGCAAAGCTGTTAAGTTAATTTAAGTTTCTAACAATAACGTCGAAATTTAGTTAATGTATTGTTGAAAAATAACGTTCTTAAGATCAAAGTTGTTTTAACGTAAATTCAACGTTAAAATATATAAAATTAAAAAAGCGTAAAAAATTTAATTATTATTTCAACATTTATTTTTAGTTTTTTTTAAAAGTTAAAATTAAACAAAAATTTGCCCACGCCAAAGTAATAATAATTTAAGCACAACGTCATTGGTCCTAATGTTATTTAAGAGCATCTCATCGAATAAATTATTCAAGAGCGACTTTCTTTAAAAATTAGGCATAAAAAATTTTTTAATTTCTTTATATATATGTATGATTTTTGTTTTTGTTTCATAACGCATAATGAAACATTTGTCAAAATTAACAGAAATTAACCATTTTTTAACCAAACGACAGCTTTATCCAAATCAGCTTAAACCGTTTCTACTTTTTCTTCATTTTCGACTGTTAATAAAATTTTTGTATCATCAACATAAAGTTTTGCTACATTATGAGGGCGATCAGGAAATCAGTAATAAATATTAAAAATAACAACGGTCTGAGAACGGTTCCCTGAGGTACACCACTTAAAACATTTTTCAATGTAGAGAAAACATCACCGTGTTTGACTCGTTGACGTCTGTTACTTATAAACCATACGCCTCTAGTTTTAAAATAAAACGTCTATGAGATACCGTGTCAAATGCCTTAGGAAATTCAAGATAAAAAAAAATCAGCTGGTCGTTTATTTTCTACAGAGTATGAAATGAAGTCTAGTGTTTTAAGGAGATTTCAAGTTAGTGGAAGCGCCAGTGAATCTGAACAGTATTTCAGAATTTTAAAACTTTTGCAAAAACAAGATCAGGTCGAATTGATTGGACCTGATCTTGTTTTTATCACATTTTATGATTATCACATTTTATGTTCTGTAGTTTTAACTTAACACTTAAAATTGTAGTTGTAGAAATATCAAAATCAAATTTACTAGTAAATCGATAGAAAAAAAGGGTTGTCGTCCATCACCCTCCATTGTAAAAACAGAAGGAAATTTGTTGTTTAGTACACCAGCAATTGAAGTTTGATTAAAAATGCAACCATTATTATTTTTAATAACTTGTAAAGAATTTTTTTCTTTAATTATTAATATAACTATGAAGGAGTTTTTTTGGACTTGTGAACAAGGTTTATTTCATATTGTTTTCTGGCTTTCGAAATTTCATAGCATTCGTTGTATAATAACTTTTTTTTTTTTTTTTTTTACATCTTCGCTTCCAACAAGGCTGCAAGCAGCCATTAATTAAAGTTGGAAATTACTGAAAGAGAAAAGATGAAGATTGTATAGCAAGATAACGATTGACGGACGACTTAAAAGACTTAAAATTATATGAATCAGGAAAGCAAGATGAAAGAAGCGAATTCCAAAGAGCTGATGTTCGAGGAAAAAAACTAGACAAATAGAAATGTAGATTGTTTATACTAATCTTATTTTATGTACATGAATTTGGATTGCAAAATGGTATAAACCCAAAAAAAAATATTGATTTAAAATACAAATGAATACAGCTTTGGTGACCTAAGAAATTCTGAAAGTAGAAAAATAATCACAACAGTTTGTTATCTTATCAGCAAGAGGATTTTTTTCCCTCCAAAGTTAATTTATCCAAGTATTTGAGTTAGACCCCATACATGCATCACAGCTGTGAAGTGTTTTTTTTTTTTTAAACATCTTCGCTTCCAACAAGGCTGCAAGCAGCCACTAATTAAAGTTGGAAGATACTGAAAGAGAAAAGATGAAGATTGTAGAGCAAGATAACGATTGACGGACGACTTAAAAGACTTAAAATTATATGAATCAGGAAAGCAAGATGAAAGAAGCGAATTCCAAAGAGCTGATGTTCGAGGAAAAAAACTAGACGAATAAGCGTTTTTGGAGCACTTAGGAACAGTCACAGAAAAAGGATAACACTTAATTGAATGACGAGTAACACGAGAATGAATTATAGTAGATGGCACAAGAGACGCTAGCTCTTTAGAGCAGTGCCCATTATAGTATTTGTAGAAAAGAAAAAGAGAAGCAACAATACGACGATGTTATAATGGTTGGAGTTTGGCTGCAAGAGCAGGTCCAACAATGTTTAAAATGCGTTTTTGCACCTTGTCTAAAAGAGAAAGGGCATCATTAGAAGATCCGCCCCATATATGGCAACAGTATTCCATACAAGGCCGGATTTGAGATTTATAGAGATAGAGAATAGAATCCGAAGAAAGAAAGTGACGAGCTCGATTAAGAGATGCAACCTTAGCAGATGCTAATTTTGCAACTGATTTGATATATGGTTTCCAAGAAAGTTTAGAAGTAAAAGTTAATCCTAGAAGATGAAGAGTAGGTGACTCATCGAGTACATCACCGTTCATTAACATAGGAAGATCTAAATTATTGTGATAACTATTGGCTGAAAAAAAATTGAGTTTTATCTGAATTAAAGTTCACCAGCCACTGTGAGCCCCATGCTGTAGCAGAAGTGAGATCCTTTTCAAGCTCAAATGCCCCCTCCAAGCAATCAGAGAGTGTTGATTTTTTATCACGACAAGAATAAATGGTAGTATCATCAGCAAACAATGCCATCTTAGATGTGAGAATATCTGGAAGATCGTTGACGTAAATTAAAAAGAATATAGGGCCAAGGATTAAACCTTGAGGAACCCCTGAGGTTACAGAATAAAAAGAAGTAAGCTGTCCATAGAGGACAACTTTTATGTTACGATTGGAAAGGATGGATTCAATAATCTTAAAGATGTTGCCGGACACACCATAAGAAGAAAGCTTATGGAGTAGACCAGCATGCCAAACTTTATCAAAAGCTTTTGAAATGTCAAGAGAGATGGCCTTAACCTCTCCACCTTTATCTAATGCACGATAAAACCTATCAGTTATTACTGTTAGCAAATCAGCAGAAAATTCATTAGAAATCCATATTGATGGTCAGAAAGTAAGTTATTAGATGAGAAATTAAGTGTTTGTTAATTAAAAATTCAAAAACCTTGCTTATGATGGGAAGAAGACTTATGGGACGGTTGTTAGACGAATTAGATCGTTCTCCAGAAATTTTGAAGATAGAGATAACAGATGCCGCTTTCCAGCAGGCTGGAAAACAAGACTCTGATAAGCACTTGTTGAATAGTTTTGAGAGTATAGATGACAGCTCCGGAGAACACTTCTGCAAGAAAATAACAGGTATGTTGTCCGGGCCACAAACTGTAGAAGAGTCTAGGCAGGAAATCACTTTAGATGCAGATGCTGAAGTGATATGAATGTCAAGCAATGGATCAACCTGTTTGTTGGCAATATCAGGTAGAACGCAACTAGTAGAATCAAGAGATGATATTGATGAAAAGTTTGAAAATTCGGCTTTGTCTTTAGGTGAGGTGACAAAGTCTGAGCCATACAAGAGAGGTGGAATTAAAGATTTGCCCTTATAATTGATATTATTAAAGATTCTCCAGAAGTCACAAGAGCCTAATTTTTGAGATGAGATACGAGATTTCATGACCTGAGAATGGCGGGTTTTGGCGTTAGACAAAACCTTTTTACAATTGCTTCTAGCAGTAATAAACAGACGTCTGTTTTCTGGAGAATTGTTTTGATGATAAATATGGAAGTAACGGTTTCGATTGGCAATCGCAGCAACACAGTGTGAAGAAACCCATGGTGGAGAGTGAGACTTGACCTGGATTCGACTAGAGGGAATAAAAGATTCCATGCCAGCCTGAATCCACGAAGTTATGTAAGAAGCACATTTGTCGACAGGAAGACGAAAGATTTCTACCCAAGGGCCATCACCAAGAAAATCACGGAAAGAATCCCATTCAGCTTTACTGTAGTTGTAAGAGTTTAGATAATAGCGGGATTCAGGTGATGAAGAAGAATAAGATATTAGTTTTAGAGAGATCAAACTGTGATCAGAAGCTGCTAAGGGTGAATGTGGAGAAACTGAGCACTGACTAGGATCAGAAACAAGACATAAGTCGAGTAGAGAAGGTAAATGATTCGGGTTGTCCAGCAAGCGAGTTGGAAAGTTGACTATTTGAGTTAGGGATTGAGAAAGGCAAAAGTTGTGGGCTTTAATGCCTGCCGAATCACTGACACTAGAGCCAAGCCATTCAGAGTGGTGAGCGTTAAAGTCACCGTCAACAACTATATTAGCTGATGGATAAAGAGAGATGGCTTGGTCAATATGGTGAGAAATAACGTAAAAAAGAGTGCAGTCTTGAGATGAAGGAGAGCGATATAGAACAAATAGAAAGGCAATAGAGTGAAGTGGTGCTAAACGAAAGCACATAAAAGAATTGTCTGTGGATTCAAACCTAGTTTCACGACAAATGGGTGAATTCTTACGAATGTAAATGCCGAGGCCAAGCATGTGACTATTGGAGTCTTTACGAATTAGAGGAAGATAACCATCGACACTAAGATCACAAGATGAAACAGCCGAACTCAAATTAGTCTCACAAAGAGCAAGTAGCTCTGGTGAACTTCGCAAGAGATAAGACTCAACAGAAGAAAAGTTACTTCGAAGACCACGAATATTAGTGAACGATAGGTTTAGAGAGCTTGGTGATGATGATGGTTTTTTGTGTTTTTTAATTTTTGGTACTTTATTCGTTTTTAAATTAGACTGAAGAACTTGACTCAAAGCATAGATAGTACTTAGAACACCGTTTAATAGCCCAAGCAATTGCTTAATTACTACTAATAAACCCTAAGCCGTAACAAAGTGCTCCAAATGTGGCCTCCGCTTTGCACACCAAAAGTACAAACAGGGACACCATCCATGCGTAACACGGCACTGTTAATACTTTGATATTTTTCAGCTGTTGATGGAATCAGCCTCTCTCAGAGCTACCACAGAGTTTGGGAAACCTGACTACCAGCCGGCTTCAGGACCATAAAACTGAGTTTTAGAGCTGTACCCTCATTAGGAGATAATAGAATGAGTTGCCTAGTCATAAAAACAGAGACACAAGCAAAACCCATGCATTGAGTCAAGAAGATCCAGCATTTAATATCCTAAACTGGAAACAAAATATTAAAAATACATCTGCGCCAGCCTAATAGATGAAGAAGGGGTGCGAGGCTGTTCAACAGATAGAATCTGTTTACCCCTTAAGTCTTTGCGTTGGAGGCCTTTCACAAGACAGTAGCTGGGTGTATTTAACATCTGCCCAAGATGAGTATTTTTATCGAGAGACCATCTCTAGCCTTTACTCAACCAAGAGCCCTAAAGCATGGGGTGTTTTAAATTGGAGTTGGCATCTCCTAGCCTTTGCCTAAAAAGGCGTATCCTACAAGGAAGCAGGACATGAAGCAGATTGTACTGGGTTACATGTTACCAGTAGCAGGATAACCTGATCTGACTGATATTATAACTTTATTTTTTTGTCCGATTTGAAGCACAATTTTTGTATCTTTAACCCATTTTATGCCTTATAAGACTCTTTTAACCATAGTTTATCGAGTTTATCAAATTTAGTAATAAATTCTTTTTTCTTAAATCTAAATTTATTATAGCAATAAAGTTACATGTTTTTATGCATGCTTTATATGCATTTACATGCAAAGTTACATAGCAATCAAGTTCTTTAGATAAATGTAATAAAAATCGTACAGATTTTAAACAGAACTTTGTCTAAAGCAATTTCCAATCAATACCATAAATAATTTTTGATATAGAATCATGATTCTTATTACTGTAGTCAAAGGTGTATTTTGGTTTTAACTTAATGTACTCTTTAATAGTGAATTTGAAAATTATCATTAAATGACCCTTTATTAGAGATAAGATAGTACTTGTTTCTAAATTATAAATGTTTTCATCATTCATAGTAAAAATTAAATCTAAGGTATTATTGAATTTCTCTTCAGATAATTGAAAGGAAGGAACAGACACATGTTGTATGAGTCACCAACTACATCATAAAATGTATGCTCTATAAAATTATCGTTATTTTTAATGAGTTGTACATGACCGTTCGACCATTGTATATTTGGAAAATTAAAATCTCACATAATTAACAAATCAAAAAAGTCTTTCTCAATGATAAACAAACTTCAAATTCTAAAGACTTTTTTTCAAGTTATCGATATTTATAAATTCTTTTGGTCTATATTTACAACAAACTAAAACTTTGATTTCTCTACAACAACTACAACCCTTACTTGTTCTAAATCACTTAAGTTCTAAGTCGCATAAGTTTGTTTTATAAGAGCCAATATTTTTATCTACACAGAAAGCTAAACCACTACCTCTTTTTCCATTGTTTCTATCTTTTCTGTATAAATAAAATCCATCTACTTTAGTTATTAATCAGTAACCAAAGTAATCAGTAATCAGTTGTTATTGAACCAGGTCTCCGTAATTCCAAAAATGTTTGGATTTATAAGAGAACAGACAAGTTTTAGTTCATTATTTTATTATTAAGAACAATAGCATTTGTATATATGCATTTTAAGTCGAGAGAACCTGTTTGCTTAAAGCTTTTTAAATCTAACGACTTGATTGTCAAAGACTGCATATCGAAAAGGAGAAATAGTGTCTAAGTCATTATTGAGCTTTTATTTTATATTGGAATCGTTTAGTCTCTCCGCTGCCGTTAAATCAGGTGAAATTTAAACTTTTTTGTATGTATTTTTTGTATTGTATGTATTTTGTATTTTTCGCAAACTTTAAGCACAAAGCAATAGTACATTGCGCTCCGATGCACCCTGTTGACCAATAAGTATTGGTCCTGGTTCTAATGAATTACTTGACTTCAGTCTTTTAATAAAATCTGGTTAAACTGTTGAACCAATATCATCTAAAATTAGGTTTACTTTATCTTTGTTCTCTGTAGATTTTTCTTCTAATTTTGATTTTTGAGACTCCAGCAATCCAAGTATAACAACATATAAACTCCTTTCCCTTTCTTTCTGTTCATTCATAGTAGCATTTATAACTATAAGTTTTTCAATCTTAGTGGGCATGCGTTGTCCGGGGGACGTCCTTGAGACGTCCAGCGGACATCCTCCAGACGACGCGTGCTCTCTTGGATTGGTGCTTTATTTCTTGATACGACTAATGTCTAGTTCTAAATTTCTTGAGCACCCTTAAATATGTTTTGAAAATTTTCAACTTTCAGTTTTAAATTATCTATTTCTGAATCTCAAACTATAATTTTTTTTGTTCCGTTTGAATTGGTTTTTTTAAATTTTCAATTTCCACCAAAAGTTTCGCCTAATCGCCTTTAGCTGACAAGATTTCTTTTATTTAAAATTTTTAAAACGTTTTTTTATAACGTAGCAACATGTTGTTATTTTAATTACTTTAATACTTTTAATTTTTTATGTTTGACTATTTCCAATAGTCACATGCTCGGCCCGAGCTTTAACATTCGTAAGAATTCACCCATATCACCAATTCACCAAAACTCAAGTCTTCACGAATTAAAGAAAGATAACCATTAATATTAAGGTCGCAAGATGAGATAGCTGAACTCAAATTAGTTTCACAAAGAGCAAGTATATCTGGTAAACATAGCAAAAGATAAGACTCAACAGAAGAAAAGTTACTTCGAAGACCACAAATATTAGTGAATGATCAATTTAGAGAATTTAGTGAAAACGATGGTTTTCATATTTTATAGTTTTTGATACTTTATTAATTTTTTAGATTGGTGAAAGAACTCGGACTATTAGATAGTGTATTTAGCACACAGGTAGTGCTAAATACACTATCTAATAGTCCAAGCAATTGCATCATTACTATTAATACACCTTAAGTCGTAAGAAAGGGCTCTAAATGTGGCCTCGAGCAGAGACACTATCCATGCGTAACATGGCACTGTTAGTACTCATTACTATATCTGTTAGATATTTTACAGCAGTTGATGGAATCAGCCTCTCTGAGTGCTACCACAAAGTTTAAAAAACCTGACTGTCAGCTGGTCATAAAAATATAAAACTAAGTTTCAGAGCTGTACCTTTATTAGGAGATAATAGAATACTAGTTAAATAACTTTTATTACCAGTTGACAAGAAATAAAAACAGAGACACAAGAAAAAATCACGCAATAAGTCAAGAAGATCTTGCATTTAACATCCTAAACTTGAAACAATGCAGATAAATACACCTTTGCCAGCATAATAAATGAAGAATCGGTGCAAAGCTGATCAACAGATAGAATCTGTTTACCCCTAAGATCTTTGCCTAGGAGGCCTTCTACAAGACAGAGGCTGGATGCAGTAAACATCTGCCCAAGATGAGTATTTTTATCGCGACACCATCTCTAGCCTTTACTCAATCAAGAGCCCCATAGCAGGAGATTTTTAAACCAGAGTTTGTTTCTCTTAGCCTTTACCTAAAATGGCAAACCCTAAAAAGCAGCAAGCATGGGGTAGGTATTACTGAGTTATATGATACCAGTAGCAGGGTTATCGTAATGATCCTGACCTCAAGATCAGAAACATCACAATCTGTAAATCGAATCGAAAATTGTAAGCCGAATTGAAATGTTAAAAAACAAAAAGAAAAAAAAAACATAACACAATAGATGGTTGGCTTAAGTTTAAACTAAAATGTACTATATTACAGAAATTTTAACATACTTTTTTTTTAACATTTTCGCTTCCAACAAGGCTTCAAACAACCACTATTAGAGTTAGAAATAACTGGAAGAAATAAGATGAAATTTTTAGAGCAAGATAATGATTGACAGACAACTTTAAAGATTGCAAATTATATGAATCAGGAAAACAAGATGAAGGAACCCAAATCCAAAGAGCTAATGCTCGAGAAAAAAAACCTAGAGGAATAAGAGTTTTTGGAGCACTTTGGAACAGTCACTGAAAAATGATGAGATTTAATTGAATGACGAGTTACACAAGTATGATTTTTAGTAAATGGCACAAGAGACAATAGCTCTTTAAAGCAGTGCCCATTATAGTATTTGTAGAAAAGAGAAAGAGAAGCAACATTACAACAATGTGATAATGGTTGGAGGTTGACTGCAAGAGCAAATCCAACTATGTTTACAATGCGTTTTTGCACCTTTCTTAAAGAGAAAGGGCATCATTAGAAGATCCGCCCCAGATATGGCAACAGTATTCCATACAAGACAGGATTTAAGATTTATAGAGATAGAGAATAGAATCCGAAAAAAGAAAGTGTCAAGCTCGATAAAGAGATGCAACCTTAGCAGATGCTAGTTTTGTAATGGTTTAGATAAAGGGTTTCCAAGAATGATTGGAAGTAAGAGTTAATCCTAGAAGATGAAGGGTAGATGACTTATCAAGTACATTACCGTTCATAAATATAGGAAGATCTAAGTTATTGTGATAACGATTGGCTAAAAAAAATTGAGTTTTATCTGAATTAAAGTTCACTAGCCACTGTGAGTCTCATCCTGTAGCAGAAGTGAAATCCTTTTCAAGCTCAAATGCCCCTTCAAGCAATCAGAGAGTGTTGGCATCTTATCATGATAAGAACAAATGGTAGTATCATCAGCTAACAATGCCACCTTAAATAGGAGGATATCTATAAGATCGTTAATGTAAATTAAAAAGAGTATAGGGCCAAGGATTAAATCTTGAGAACCCCTTGAGGTTACAGGATAAGAGGAAGAGTGTTGTCCCTCGAGGACAACTTTTATATTACGATTGGAAAGAAAGGATTCAATAGTCTTAAAGATATTACCAGATACACCGTAAGAAGAAAGCTTATGAAGAAGACCAGCATGCCAAACTTTATTAAATGCTTTAGAAATATCAAGAGCGATAGCCTTAACCTCTCCGCCTTTATCTAATGCACGATAAAACCTATTGGTTATTACTGTTAGGAAATCAGCAGTAGAACGAGAAGATCGAAATCCATATTGATAATTAGAAAGTAAGTTATTAGATTTAAGATAGAGATTAAGTGTTTGTTAGTTAAAGATTCAAAAACCTTGCTTATGATACGAAGAAGACTAGTGGGACGGTAGTTAAATGAGACAGATTGCTCTCCAGAATTTTTGAAAATGGAGATAGCAGATGCCGCTTTCCAGCAGGCTGGAAAACAAGACTTTGATCAGCACTTGTTAAATAGTTTCGAAAGTATAGACAACAGCTCTGGAGAACACTTCTGCAAGACTATAACAGAAATGTTGTCCGAGCCACAAGCTGTAGAAGAGTTTAACCAGGAAATCACTTTTGATACAGAAGCTGGAGTGATACAAATGTCATGCAATGGATCAACCTGTTTGACGGCTAAATCAGGTAGAACGCAACTAGTGGAAAGAGATGATATTGATGAAAAAAGTTTTTCAAACAATTCTGCTTTGTCTTTAGGTGAGGTGACAAAGTCTGAACCATACAAGATAGGTGGAATAACAGATTTGCTTTTATTATTGATACTATTAAAGATACTCCAGAAGTCATAGGAGCCTAATTTTTGTGATGAAATACGAGATTTTGTGAGCTGAGAATAGCGGGTTTTGGCGTTAGACAAAAACTTTTTACAATGGTTTCTAGCAGTAATAAACAGTCATCTATTTTCAGGAGAATTGTTTTGCTGATAGATATGGAAGTAACTGTTTCAATTGGAAATTGCAGCAGCACAATGTGAGAAAAACCATGGAGAAGGGTGAGGCTTGACCTGGAACCATTAAGAGGGAATAAAATATTCCATGCCAGCCTGAATCCACAAAGATATGTAAGAAGTGCATTTGTCAGCAGGGAGACGAAAGTCAGCAGCTATCAATAAAAAAATCACGGAAAGAGTCCCAGTCAGCTTTAAAGCAGTTCTAAGAGGCATAAGGGTTGGGGGATTCTGATCATGAAGAAAAATGAGATAATAGTTTTAGAGAGATCAAACTGTGATTAGAAGCACCTAAGGGTGAATGTGGAGAAACTGAGCACTGACTAGGATTAGAAACAAGACATTATTCTTGTTTTTGATCCTAGTCAGTGCTCAGGTCAAAAATGGGTAAATTTTTACGAATGTAGATGCCCAGACCAATCATGTGACTATTGGAGTCTCTAAGAATTAAAGAAAGATAATCATCAACACTTAGGTCACAAAATGAGACAACCGAACTCAAACTAGTCTCACAAAGAGAAAATAAGTCAACTTGAGGTCTGGTCAACTTTGCAAGAGATAAGACTTAACAGAAGAAAAGTTACTTCGAAGACCACAAATATTAGTGAATGATAGATTTAGAGGACTTAGTAATGACGATGGTTTTTTGTGTTTTATAGTTTTTGGTACTTTATTCATTCTAAACTTTTTAAAGAACTTGACTCAAAGCATAGATAGTATCCAGTACACTATTTAATAGTCCAAGTAATTTTATCCTTACTATTAATAAACCCTAAGCTGTAAAAAAGGGCTCTAAACAATAAAAAGAATCTGTTTACCCTAAGGGGTACCCTAAGTCTTTGCCTAGGCGTTTACCCTAAGTCTTTGCCTAGGCGGCCTTCTACAAGACAGTAGCCGGATGCATTTAGCACCAGCCCATATCATATCAATTAAAAATTATTACAATATATATATATATATATATATATATATATATATATATATATATATATATATATATATATATATATATATATATATATATATATATATATATATATATATATATATATATTTATTAGATTAATTTTAAACACCAATAATTGTTTTATTAAATACATTAGTTGATTGTATTTTTTTTTTGTAAGGGATTAGTATAATGTGTATAATTTTTAATCGTTTTTAAGTGCTAAATAGTTATTGATTATACTTACACATCTGGAAAATAATTTTTTGTTGTAAACTAAAAGAAAGATTTTTAAAAAGTGTTACTCTTAGTAGAAAAATAATATTAACATAACACTTGATTTAGGTTTTCTATTTTTTAAAGCATAATCGAATATATTTAAGAAACAAAAATTAAAACAACAGTGTGAAAATATCACAATATAAATTCTACTTTGTTTTTAAAGCTCTTAGGCTTGTTTCTAAAGATTTTCAGAAAAGTTTTCTTTAAAACAAAAAAATTGCTTTAAAATAAAAATCTTTTTTTTTTTTTATAACCTTTAAAACCTATTTGTATATCAACATTTTTTAAAGTTATGTTAGATTTATTACTTAAATTATTGCCAAACAGTTTATATGTTAGCGTACCAAAAATTAGTTGAAAAAGTGATTTTATGGTTATTAAGTTTATAATAAAATAAATAAATAAATCTTTTAAAAAGCATTTTATTATAAAAAATAAGAGTAAAAAAAGTTCGATAAAAGTGATACAAAATATAATTATCAGCTGATGAGAACCGGTTTAAAGTTAAAAGCTGATGAGAACCGGTTCAAAACAACTTTTTTTAGAATGTTCAACGGCTTTACTCAAAATAGTTGAGTACAGCCATTGAAAAAAAAAAAAACTTGAGATGGTTAATAGTTATTTTGCGTAAAAAGATGGCAAACGCTAGCGTTTTTGTGTATTTTTTAAAACTTCAACATCGAGTAAGAGCTTTACTTTAATAAAATTTGTTATCGAACACCGTTTCGTTTTTATTTTAAAAGACAATCTCTAAAAATCTTCAATTGAAATGAGTAAATTCAGAGGTGGTGCGAAAGTGTATTAGTGCCAAAAAAGTAACCTCACTTTTTTGAGTTTTCCGTCAATGTTAGAGTACTCCATATTCTGTTGCTTTTAGTTATTAAAAGTTGATATCTTTGTTCAGATGTAGTTACCTAATATTTTAAAATAAAAAATAAAAAATGTACTTAGGACTGTGTGAAATTTACACCACTATGTCAATTTGATGGCAGAAATCGCGCAGCAAGTCAAAAGAAAAGTCCGCGGAAAGAAAAAGGTAATGGCAGTAAAAATAAGGTGATGACGATGATAGTGATGACGATGATAGCGATGACGATGATAGTGATGATAACGATACTACCGAAATTAAGACTGTTATGCAAATAATTTTTATCTTTTATAATTTTTTGTTTTAAAAATATTTAAACTATTTTTGTGGTTAGCGCTAGAGGCGAATGAAATAAGGAGAGGGGGAAAAAGTACCGACTGTTTTCAATAATCCTTCAAATATATATATATATATATATATATATATATATATATATATATATATAAATATATATATATATATATATATATATATATATATATATATATATATATATATATATATATTCATATATATATATATATATATATATATATATATATATATATATATATTTTAAAAAAATTTTGTATTGGTTGATTGGTATGAGGTAGAAAGTATCAACATAAAATAGAAAGTATTGATATAAAGTAAAAAGTACTTGAGTGAGTAAAAAATATAAAAAAAAATTTTTTAGTTCTCACAGTTTCATTTTTTGTTACTAATATATTTACATTTGGTTTTTTAGGTCAATTTTCTCATTGCTATAAATATTTTACAAACTACTTGTTTTCTTTTTTTTTATCAAGCAAATTGTCATCGAGCTTAACTTTTCTGCATGAACAGGAAACTATTTTCCAGTAAAATCGAGTTTTTTGAAAACTTTTCTCTCCAATTGTACAACTCATCAAAATGTCTAGTTTTTCGTAAACCGGTACACACGCGGTGGAATATTGTTCTTGAAGACCAGGAACAAAAATGCTATTACATCGTCCATAGCACATATTGTTTTCTGCTGTTACAGGCTCACAACCTTCTAAATAAATTTTTGTTGGGTATGTGTATGCTTCGCAACTAGATTTGTTCCATTTATTATTAGGGACCATGATCACGTCATCTTTGACTTCTGAATGTGGTAACTCTTCTTCTTTTAGTCCATGAATACTTTTCGAAAATTCATTTACTTTATGTTTTAGTTGCATTGGTTTGGAAGAAAAAGTTTGTAATAAAAGGCAGATGATACCTAACGTTCTAAATAACAGCATCTTTGAATATAGCATATTCTGGTTGCGATCTGATGTTGGCACAAAATTGTTCGATGTTTTTATTGAAAATGATACTTTGTGCTCATACTTTGTGGACAAGTAATCTTAATTCTAAATCATCGATTTGTTTTATACTCAATCACTAATACGTTGATTTCAAAATCAACAGTCTAAAAAAAAAGAAGAAATATTATCTTTGATGTTTACGTAAAAAAATGATATTACTGATATTGTATACTAGTGCACTTTTTATTCTTTTTAGATCATATATATATTAGTCTTATATTATATTTATATATACTTGAAAGCATTAAAGCTTTAATTTAAAAAAATTTAATTAATTAAAATTTATTTCCTCATATATCATAATCATGTATTAAAAAAATTGTCTTTACCTGTTAACGCCGTTTTGTCGAAGTGGATCTTTTACCGTTTTAATTTGAATATTAAAAAATTAAAATTTGTTTGCGTCTGAATTCTCACAGTTAACTGGTAAACGCTTAAAAACAAAACATGCAATGCAATAACTTCTTGAAGTTTTAGACAACAATTGTTGGCGCCTACAAAAATTCTTTCTCGGTGTGTAAAATAAAACTCTTTAAGTGTAAGCAAACGAGGTTCAGAATTAAGTGTGTACTTACGAAGGTTAGGATTAAGGTGATTAAGATATTTAGTTTAAACCAGTATCTGTCCTTGCTGAATATTTCACAAATAGTTTGTTAACAAATAAGCTTTTAGTAAAGTTTGTGACTCTTTATATATAATATATATATATATATATATATATATATATATATATATATATATATATATATATATATATATATATATATATATATATCCACTGCTCGGATAAATACTGGTTTAAACAATAAATCAATATATTGAGTTTTTATAGACTACTGTTTGTAGTTAACATAGTTTGATTTTAACTGTTTTATATTCAAAGTATTTTGTATTTTAACTGAACAAAAGGTATAAAAAATTGTTATAATCTAAAAAACTGTGTTTAAGTATATATAGTGTGTTTAGTGCTTAGTTTGGGTTTTGTTTGTAATGTAAGTTTTTGTTTGTAATGTTGCAAAAATATCCGACGGGCCTTTAAACTTTTGATCTACTCCCCTCTATAATAATATAAAAATATAGAAATATAAAAAAGGAAATTACCCTGCCTCATAAAATAATGTCTGCCGCATAAAATGGAAACAGAAATAATATTTGTTCAATTTAAAAAAACAACAACCCGGAAACAAAGCTTTGAAATATTAAAAAAATAAAAATAATTTTAAAAACAAAACTTCTTTAAATAAAAACCAAAATTTTAACAACGAAATATATAAACTAAGATGAAGGAAAAGTCATATAATCCTTAAAGTTTTTTGTTTTAAAGTAAATGTTTTTTTATTAAGTTTTGGCTTGATGACTTTGAGTTTATTGGTTATTCATCTATTGTTTGAGAAATATTTGCTTATCAACCAATATTTGTAAACAGTAACAATTATTTTTCAAAATTGAATTCCGCTTTAGAACCTTGTATACTCATAATAATTTATCAGTAGAATTCGTAAAATTCATATTCTGATGATACTTTTTTTAAAAGTTTTATGGTCTCATATATATATATATATATATATATATATATATATATATATATATATATATATATATATATATATATATATATATATATATATATATATATATATATATATATATATATATATATATATATATATATATATATATATATATGTTTTATAAGTTATACATAACAGTATGATATTATATATAAAAAATATTTTTCTTTTTTTTTTAATGTTTGACCTAAATGTACCAAAAGATGATAGTAAATGAGTAACTTTTTTTTTCTAATATAAGAAACTATAAATTATATACAGGGTAAAAAAGTTGAAATCATTATTAAATCACAAGAAAATATGTTGAATGCATTATTTCTAGCATAAGCATTAGGATGGGTAAAGTTGATAACTTCAACTTTTTCCTTAGGTTTTTGTTTAAAATTTAAAAATTCTAACAAGATGTAAATATTTGTTTACCAATTTAAAAAAAAAAAAATACTCAAAATTTGGTGTCCACCTAAAATCATTTCCTAACATTTTTTGTGTTAAATTGCTTGATCCATTAAAACGTTTTTCGGGAGGTTGATTAAGTACAAATCTATTTTAATGCGAATAAGTTAGCGGAATGAAATTGAAAACACATAAGCGTGAGCTTGATAATTGTGAATATGTTTATAGTGAAATAGTATAAGTGTGTTAAAAGTATTAGCAAAACACTCATAAGTACGAATGTGAAATAATATATGATAAAAAAAAATAGAATTCAACTTTGATGAAAAATAAATGTATATGCTAAAACAAAAAAAAAAGGTATAGATAATATGAAAAAAAACATAGGATATATCACATATTCTACCCCTTTAAGGTAGAAAATAATACCTTTAAGGTTAAATATTGTACCAAAAATGGCCATATATGTTGTAATTTGCCACCACGACTAAAACATTTGCAGCAAAATATATACAGCATAAAATTCTATAGCAGAATTTCAGTGGACCTATATAGGCAAGTTGAACGGTCCATTGTGTTTTACCAATTGGTTATTTAGTGGACCACTAGTAGCAGCCGCAAAATATGGCTAGCCACTAGCTAGACGACAAAAATATTTGTTGAGTAGAGTAGGGCGGGAGAAAAACGCCCATCAAGCTCAAACGTTATTGGCTATTCTGACTGATAGTTTTCTAAAAAAATTGTTTTTAAGTCTTCAAACATTCTAAACTTATTTATGGTGCTATAATTTTTGATAACAAGCGAGAATAAAGTTCATCTATGCTCCATTTTTAGCACTAGCACTTTAGCACATTTGAAAATAAAATTATTTATCACGTTATTAGTTTAATAATTGTTAATCTTCTATAATAATTTTGAAAACTAGGTTATTAAAAATTTAACATAATTATGTGATCAGTGCAATTGTTTACACATTTACAGAGAGTTAGTAGTATATACATGAAACTCTCTTTGAGGAAAGAAACTCTTATAAAGAAACTCTATATACATATGAAAGATTCATTACATATGTATAAATCTATATACATATGTAATGAATCTTTCATATGTATATAAATTTTAATAAAAATCGTTTTTTTGTTCTCCAAGAAACAATCGAATACCCCCTTCAAGCAAGATAAAAAAACTCATTTACTTTGTGTTACTATATTAATCCTTATTTTCTTTGTTTTTTTATTTTCTCGTTTATCGTTATCATTATAGTTATATTATATATTATATTATAGATTATGTTATACTAAAATAATCTACAGAACTTTAAGAAAAACAACAACAAATTCAAATATCATTAAAATATTAAATTAGGTCATACTAACTTTTTCGTGATCTTTTCAATATTTTTAAAAATAAAATTTATTTTTGTCGTTATTAGACAAAGCTTTATCCATTCGTGCTACAGGAAATGATTTTTGAGAAAAAATTTAAAAGGTCGTCACCTTATTAATTAGTCTCACTCCGTTGCCAATAAATTAACGCAAAAACAACAACAACAACACAACAAAAAAGTAATAATTGAAATATTCTCCAATAAAACTAAGAAAAATGCTTAAACACAATACAACCTTTGTAAAGAAACTTATTCAAGAAAAGTTGATTAGCATTTTAATGGAAATAAATATAGTTTAAAATCCAACTTGTATCAAATGCATGTGAAAATACGTAACTGTGTTTAACGTTTTTCCATATTTTTTTTTATTCATGTTAGAGCTCGGTGTAGTTAAGGCGATTTACAAATTATTCGAGTTCTTTTATTTGAAAATAGCATAATTTTATCAGCGTATTACGCCAAACAAGATCTTTAGATGTTATAACTTTTTTTGCTTTAGGTTTTTCAACATTTCAAGAAACTGTTTTTTTTATATATAATATTCAAAACCTTTTTACTACCCCTAATATTGAATCTAAAGAACACCACTTTGAGGTCTTTAGATCACTCTCGCTCATCGGCGTTAACATGAATTTAGTTAAAATTATTCGAAAAAGTGCCTTAATATACTATAGATACTATTTCTAATCGATTTTGACGTCTATTAACTATACATAGTTGTCAAAATACAATATCTATCAATTTTCACAAAAAATAAGAGAATTCCGATCAAGAAAGAGCATATAATTAAGAAAAATCGACAATAAACAATCGGAACAGATCATATTATTAAACTTTTCATTTCACCTAAAAATTTTTCATTTCACCTAAAAATTTTTCATTTTACCTAAAAAGCGTATTTATTTAAAATCTTTTTCAAACTCAAACAAGCGATCGTAATTTTAAGAAGATTTAAAAAAAAAAAAAGAATTTTCGGTCTGGATTTTCTCGCTACAAACATTTATATTTTATGATACTGCAAAATTTATCATTTTAATTTTTTTCGTCTTTTTATAATTCACAGACCTGATTACAAACAAAATATCATACAGACGCTATAATATTTTAAAATTGCCTTAACTACACCGAGTATATAAAAACATAAAAACAAAATTTTGTTTTATTTTCCATTTTTTGTTTGCAAAAAAAAAAAAAAATTCCAAACTGTTGCATTTATTGCAAGAATGGTTCTTCGGCTTTATTATATGGGGCATCTTAATTTTTTTAATCAAATATTTAAAAGTAGTTGTTGTTACGAAGCATACGGAAAAAAAAAGTAAAGCTAAAAACAAAAACAAAAGCTATACAACATATTGAAGTTAATGAAATAATACTTTTTGAAATAGTTAAATAATTAATAATAATAATATTAATGCAAATCTTTTATAATAATATTATTATGGGAGGCGGATCGTTCCCTGCTTTTTTCCCCACTTTACCCTACACTAATTTATTATTAAGAATTGGTTGGGAAGGCTGTACTGTTTTTAGACCTTATCTTGAAGAGAAAGGGCATCATTAGAAAAGCCAGCCCCAATATGACAATAGTACAAAGATGATTAAAAGATTTATAGAAGTATTAAGAGACTTATAGAAGTAGATAATTTTTTATTTTTTGATATTTATTTGTTGTAAATATATAAATATAGGAATAAAATATATAAGAACCTAAATTTATTCTAAAGGGCATAACTTGTTTTAAAGAATAATTCAAATGAGTTAGTAGTATATACAAAAAAATCAAATTTCATTTTGAGCCAGAAAAAAACAAACATGTTTAATCACACATGTAACAAATATATATGTTTTAAAAATAAATAAATGTAAAGTTTTAAATATATTTAATGTTTAAGCTTATATTAAAAGAATAAAACTAAAAGACCTTCTATAAATAGTTAATAACTAGCCGGGTTACAAACTTTTATAAAAGCAAAGCTATAATTTAGACTGAACCTCTTATAAATTGTAACAAGACCTTTAAAAGTTTCTTCTGTAATTTTTTGGCAACATATTAGCAAATAAGATTATAACTGACTGTTGTAAACATGATTGTAACCATTTATTTTTTTAAGGATGCTATTTCAAAATAATATAAAACTTTTAATAAACCATTTTTATTAGTAATCATGATATATTTTATTAACATAAAAATAAAGTTTTGTATTTAGATTATTAAACTTTCTGAAAAAAAAATTAAAAGAAAAACTTAAAATTTTTTTTTAAATAAATATATGATCTTATTTGTGATCTTATGCTTATATTCATTTATTAATTTTTTTTTGTAAGTGTTTACAATATGAATCATTATTCTTTAATTTCTAAGGGCATTGTTTAACGAGTAAACAAAGTATTAACAGAAGTTGCACCTTGAGGCGTTACTTATGTACCAAGTACTTTGACAGACCAGACAAAAAATACTTTGTCTAGTCTGATCATTCCAAGTATTACCTTTAAGTAAACGTAATTTAAATCAGAACTGTTTGTTGGTAATTTCCAAAAAATATTTATAGGTATTTATATTGATTATAAAACCATTGCTCAACTATTTAATATAGGTAAGGAAAGTAAAGAAAGTAAAGGAGTCAGAAAGTAACAAAACTTTACTTTTAAGCTTTCGTACGTTTCGATGTTTCGTGCAAATCGATGTCAAATTCAACCTAACTTTTGATAGTTATTACTCCAGGTCCGTTTTAATAAAGCAGAAATAATAGTACAAAGGTCTGTAAAATCAAACCTCATCAAAGCGTAAACCAAAAACAATGTGTTGCTAAATGAGTTTTATTTCAAACTTTTACGATCTAAATTTATTTTCAGTTTATTTTACTATTTGCTTATATGCAATTTACACAAAATTTTCTTTTAAATTTATAAAGTTATCAAGGCTTTGCTCAATGATTTATAAATCCATCAAGACTCTACTCAATGATTTATAAAGTCATAAGACTGCTCAATGGTTTTTTAGAAATTCTTCTTACACTTCTTGAATTTTTCTGAAACTTTCTAAAAAAATAATATTTCTAAATAACAACCCTAATAACCTTAAAATGTAAAAACATAAACCACAAACAAACAGAGTTGAAAGTTGTTCAAAAAAAGATAGCAAATAAGCACCCAGAGTTAAAAATAGTACAAAAAACTTAGAGCATAAGAACCTAGAGTTGAAAATAGTTCCAAAAGGTTAGAGCATAAGACAAATAAAAAATAGTTAAAAAAACGTAATGATAAAAATTAACACTTAAGAATTAATTAAAAGGATGCCCAAATAATGCAACAGAACTTTAAAAATATATATATATACATATCATATATAAAAACAACATACCATTTATACCTATAAAAAAATATATATATATATTTCATATATAAAAAAAACATATCAATATACCTATAAAAGGATAAGAAACTAAAATTTTTATAAAACGAAAAATTAAAAATTAAAAACCGCTCTGTATTTTTATTAAAAACTGTTCCCTCCTGAACGAATTCAATAAAGTAACATAGCTTTAAAAGCTGCAAGTAACCACTATACAGGTTCGAAGTTAACAGAAATTAAAGTAGACTGTTGACAGAAAACTTTAAAATCTGTAAAATGTACTAGTTAGAAAAACGTGAAAGCAATTAGAGAAATCTAAAGACTTGACGTGCGAGGTCTAGATAAATAAACGTTTAGAGTAAAAGGAAAAGTTACAGTAAAAAGATGCAATATTATTAATGACAAGCCACTTTGAAATGATTTTTTGTTGATAGAACAAGAGATAATAGCTTGAGCAGTTATTATTGTCGTAACTGTAGCAAAAGAGATGAAACCTTGCAACGATGAGAAAATATAAACAACTTTTTTAATATGTTCTTGCAAATGTTTGTGCTGTATTTTACAGTATGTTTGTACGATATTTTTTCATCGATTTCATTATATTTTTACTTTTGAACTATCATTCTAAAGATAACAAAAGATGAAACTGTTATTAAAAGTTATTTTATTTAACTTTCGTTAAAAATTATTATTTTATAGAGAGCGTTAAACATTGGTAAAAATGAAAAATGAGTTCTAAAGATAAAGTTAAGTTAGTCTAGTTATATCTAGCAATCCATTCCCACCCCTTTCCTTAGATATTGGAGCAGCTCTACGACTCTGCATTTCATTTAAGGAAACAATAGTGAAGTTAGGTTGTTTTTTTCAATGAAATACATCTTTACATAGTTACATACTTTTTTTTATTTTAAAGCTTTAAATGCTACGCATCAAATATTTCTGCAAAGTTTATTTGATTTTGTTTTTCTATATTCTGTTTTTAGTAAATAATTTTTTAAACGTTCTATTTTAAACATTAAAAATTAATAAGCTTAGCAAATGTCTTACTAGATTTCACGAAATAAGTATGCTTTGTATTAAAAATAGAAAACTTGAGCGGTATTTTATTTAAAAAAATTAAAACGACAACCCACCTCTTTATTTATTTTTGTTGGCATCCGCTTAAAAGGTTAGGTCAGGTTACCCAGTTACAGTCACAGTCACAGTCAGTCAGGAATTTCATATTATAGTATTGTCATAGTGATTTCCATTTTAATTAGTTTTTCATTATAACTATTTTAAGTTACTTATATTTTACAACTATTTTAGCTAAATATATTTTTATCAACAAAATTTTTATAATTATTTTATTTTACTATACATTTAAAAATAACAAAAAAAAAAAAATTATTTAAATTAAATATACTTTTATAACTAATATTTTACAACTATTTTAAGTAATTTTTTTTTTTGAAATAATACTTTATAATTATTTTAACTATATTTTTAACTATATTTAAATAATGGTTTAATAAATAAAAATAATGTTTTAATAAATAATGAGTCAAATGAATAATATTTTATAATTATTTTAATAAAATTTTGATAATAAATAAAGTTAAATTATATCTTATTAGTAAACATTTTAGGTGTCGTTGATATCATATTACAAAGATAAGTATAAAATATATGCAAATTACAACGCATAAAAAAACAATCAATATAATTTCTAACTGTTTTATTTGTTTTTATACCAAATAGTCATAAAGAGCAATAACAATAAACAAAACAGAAAATGTCACTTATTAATCAATTGTTCTTTAACATATAGACAAATACATGGGCAGGGATACAAGTACAGGGATATGGGCAGTGATATGCAGCTATGTGTTCGCTCCAGTTTGATACACCCGATTGTTAAAAAAAAGGTTGTGGGGGTGGAACTTAACCCTTTGGAAAATAATTTTTTTTAATTACTTTTTAAAGGAAATTTTTGCTTTTTCCTTTTTTTTTAAATACAACTAACTATTGAAGTAAATAACTAAAGTTTGCATAATAATGTTAATAGTTTGCAATAACGCTCGAGCGCAGAGTTTCCCATTAAATATAAAACGAGATCTGACTATAAATTCAAGTAAACAACTGAATATTGAACAAAGTTAATTGAAATAACTATCGTTCGCAAAATTTTTCATTAAATTAAAAACGGAGGTTTGATTAATATTAATGTAATTTTATAATCGTTATTAATACTACCTTTAATTTCACCTTTTTCAATTTTTTGTATAATATAATTTAGTTAAAAAATATTTTAGTAATTTATTATCACCTAGCGCATTACTTTACCTAAAACAAAATCTTCATAAACTTAAATATTTAATCACTTTTAACTAAAACAAAATCTGCATAACTAAATTTATTTGATCACTAAGTTCGAGTGATGGAAATTATTTTATTTGCAGAACAAAAATGAAACGTCACAAAGTTTAATAACGTGTAAAGTTTTTACATTTTTTTTAAAGAAAGTTAGCCATCAGTCATAGTTAGCAACCATCAGTCATAGTTAGCAACCATCAGGCTCAAACAGGGGTCGAAATAAGTGTTGAACATTGGTGTCCCCTGGACTGTTTATGAGACCTGTCAGAAGGGGGTAACCAATCCTTGTTCATTTTTACTGACAAAATGAACAATAGTTGTTTGCCCTTATTTAGCAGGTCTCGAAGATGGTCCAAGGGGCGGCAATATGCAGCATCTATTTCGACCCCTGGGCTCAAATGCTGCAATAGTCAGAGAACCAACGCCAGAAAACGATTTTCCTAATTGTTGGAATAAAATGAAATATGAATTATTCAAAATAAAATATGACGACCTTTTCATAAATGTAAAAAACTAGGATGTTCTTATTGCGCAGGAACTAAAGCATTTACCATATATAATATAAAAAAACTTATGGAAAAAGAAGTTAAACTTCAAATTAAAAATGGATTACATCAAGGAGTCGGCTTATATTCACGATAATCTGCAACCTGAAATGTCAAACATATTCAAATGAATCAAAAAGAGATATTTTCTTTAATACTGTTAAGAAAAACTATGCATAATGAAGAAAAAGCAAACATAATTATTAATGAGGCATAAACTATTTTTAATAAATCATTTATTGCAATATTTTTAAACGTGATTTGGTCGAATTGGTAGCTCAAAATGTCACAACAATTCAGTACAATTTAAAGCTCAAAATGTTATAAGAGTTTACAATGATTTACTAAATATATAAAGCTCTTTTGAAATAAACAAAGAAGATCTAAAAAAAATTGATAGGGTTTTATCTGATAGGGAAAGTACTATTCTCGGATGTAAATTTGGCCTAGGCACAAAAATACCGAAAGATTTTCCTAACATTATAATTTGGCGCTGTTTGAATCATTGATTGCAACTTACTATGATTCCATAAAAGACATTAAGCAAATAGATAATTTCAAATTACTTATTTAAAAAATTTAAGCACTATTCCACCAATCAAACAAAATGCATGCACTATTCCACCAAACAAACTAAAGTCAGAAAAAAATTTAAAAAATTTCCTATGACTTATAAAGCAATGTTAAAAATATGACAATATATAAAAATATGCTATTTGCAGCTTTCGGGCTCGTGCAATATGGTTTTTTTACACTGCATTGTACAAATACTTTAAAAAAAAAAAAAAAATACTTTGAAATCACCTCTCAGAAACAAATATTTGTCATGACAGTTTTTTACAAGAAACATTAGCTGCTAAATTTGTGGTATGCTACACCCCATGTTGTTAAATTGTTAAATGTTAAATTGTGGCTCAGAATTCAACATTCAACTGATAATAACAGACTGCAACAAAAATTTCATCTAATGCTACCTGCTACTACCAAAATATGATTCTAAATGCTTTTCTAAAGAAGTAATTTTGTAATATATAAAACTAACGTTTGTATAAAAAAAAATTTCACTGGGGTGAGAGGGAGTGTTATATAAAAAAAAAGTTCACTGGGGTGAGAGGGAGTGTTATATGTACGTGCAAACCGGTTCTTCAAATTTTATCCGCACATCAATGGATATGAGCTCAGCCATAAAATCCCATTAACTATAAAATTGGCTTTCGACAGATTATATCTTAATTTTGTTGACTTAATTTTAAAGGTATTTTTTGAATGTTGCTGTTAGTAAATAATACGTTAAACTTAAAATTTTTGAAGATGATGTTGATAAATTAACTAAACAGCCAAACAAATGGTTAATAGATCAAAAAATGTAAAACCATGCGTTTCGGAAAAGATAATACTAATATCAAATATTATGTGAAAGATATAAAACTAGACTCAACAACTATCGAAAAAGATGTTGCCATAATGATCTCAAGCGCTATGAAACAGAATCATAATGTAAATATGGTTGTAAATTAGGCAAACAATTGGGTAGCAGCAGTTGGTCAAAATCAAAAGTTGATAAAATCATTTATTTACAAGAAAAAAAGAAAAAGATTACTATGAAAATATTTTTAAAGTTTCTTTTGCAGCACTGATACGATACAAAAACTATGCTGCACTGATACGATACAAAATCTATGCAGCACTGATACGATACAAAAACTATGCAGCACTGATACGATACAAAAACTAGAGAAATAAAAACTAAAAAGAGTGTAAAAACGAAGAATTCAATGCATTCCATTTTTTTATAATTACATTTACCATATGAAGCAAGATTCTAAATAAATCATTAAAAAAAATTGGACAAAATTTTTGTTGAACTACCTAAAATTTGTAAATTTTAAAATTATTAGAAAAAATTATTAAAAAAGTTGGAAAAAGTTTTAAAAACCAAAATTAAACTACATTTCAGCATGAAATGGTAATTGCTAATTTTAATCAATCCAAAAGCAGCCATCTCTAAATAAAAATAATCAGTGCACAAGTATTTTGAAAAAGTAAAATGCATTTACATAATAAACAAACCTAAGGATTTTAAGGTCACATCTTAAACGCGTTAAAAAAAGATATAAAAAAATGAACGAAAGATATGGTAAATGATGTTTATATATTATATTATACAAATATACACTTTTTTAATTTATTCACTCCTAACGAGACTGCAAGCAACCACT
>NC_088925.1:33525000-33587500 GCF_038396675.1 Hydra vulgaris | reverse complement strand
TTTGATAGTTTCACAATAGAATTATTTTCTAACTCAACCAGCTTCTTCAAGTCAACCCACTTTGCAGTTTTTTCAAGGCCGCAGTCAGAATACTTTAACTCTTGCATTTTTTCAGTTAACCAATTGTTTCTGATAGATTTGATTAGATGTACATAATCATAGAGCAAAAAAATGTTTTCAGTTGTGCGCCATGGAGAAATCAAATTGAATTTTTTAAAGAATGATTGATTTACTTTATTATTATCACATAAAATTGCAACAGTAATGCCATTACATGAACGAATCAAATTTAACATATTTACAACTTGTTCATATTGAAAATCAGCACTTAAACGATACACTGGCAGTGCTTTGTACAAAAACCTCTTTCCTCCTAATAATGAGCAAATCATAAAACTCAAAACAGTGGTTGCAAAATGTTCTGGATTATTTACTGCTTTTCCAAATAAGTTACCTCCTTGATACGTTAGTTGTGGTTTTACATAAACTTCATCGATTATAATAATTACATTTTTTTGACGAGGATCTTCTAGTTGCATAAAATATTTGTTGAGGAAATCAAAATCCTCTAGCTTACTAACCTTAGATATAAGTTTACCAAGTGTTACAATACTTGGCATTTCATAGTCATCTCTAATACGACTGTAAAGAGATCTTGAAATTGAAAAATACTCAAAAGCCCTACTTAGAATTTCTGGAGAATATTTTTTATTACCAACAAATGTTAATGCATGCATGCTAACAACTTGTTGTAGGATAATGTTTTTTTTATGATCCATTTCAACGGAATGTAAATATCTAATAGCTTCTAAAATTTGTAAGAAAGATGTAATTTTATGTATTCGATTACTGCACAGTGGTATAATAGAGCATCTAGATCCAAAATGAAAACCTTCAAATCGCATATCAATTTTAACTTTTAAAAGAAACTGTGGAATAGCAGAGGTATCAATATAATCCTTACTTTGGATTATTAAACCATCATCCACTGTAAAAGATGTTACTGGAAATGGAATAACTTCTTTGCTTACTTTTAGGCAAAGATCATCAAAACAACTAATTTCATACAAATCCAAGTGAGCTGAAATTTCATCAGGTTTCATGTTACGCGTAGATGGTAGTGATTTTGTTGTTGTTCTTTTTGTTGGTGGAGGTGTAGGAATTTGACTTTGAAATACACAGATGAAAATAGTTGGTGGATTTAAGGGACGAATTTTACCATGAATTTGACAAGTTTCATAATTAACTGGCCAATGATTTTCACAAATGAATGTATTTGGACTATTTGGAATGTTTTCTCTTGGAATAGATCTAATCCATCTTTCTCTTTCTTGAGGATTACGGTTTTTGTTTGGTAATCGAAAAAGTTTAACTTTATGTTCTTTATCATAGTTTCCTCTACAACCAGTCACACAACATTTAAAAGGCATGATATAGTAATTTTTGTTTTGAAAGATTACTAAATACATAAAATACAAATAAAATAATATTGACTATCAAATAATTATAAGCAATTGATTTTAAATATATATTGTGTAGTATATCATATTATGTAAATACATTACTGCATTATATCTATATACATGACTGAATATATATATATATATATATATATATATATATATATATATATATATATATATATATATATATATATATATATATATATATATATATATATATATATATATATATATATATATATATATAAACACTAAAAATATAACTAAAAAAACCACAAAACTTTCTCCATTTTTGTTTTGACAAACATCCGCCTACAGTTTTTTTTTTTTTTTGCGCGTCTTTAAGGCCTGTTATTAAGTAGGCCGTGGTCGATTTTAATTCCGCATATTGCGTAATATTGCAGTAGTTGGAAACAGTTAAAATATGATTACTCTCAAAATTTGAGAGATTTTGGATGAAGAATCGCTTGCGGATTTAAATTCAAAGATTTGTAGGATTATGCGAAAAAACACCTTAAAAGGCGTTATATGCAAAAATTGACGTTTTAAATATGTTCATATTTTTTTTTTTTTTAATTAACTGCATTTCTGAATGATTTAAGTTTATAATAATTTATAACAATTAAGCTAATTTTATAACAACTTGTTAACTATTTGAAGATTTAAAAAGTGAAACTTTTATTTTTATATTTACGTAAGAATATCAAAATAAACATTATTTTTACAATTTAAAACATTTTGAACATGGTTATATATATTTAGGAAAACATTTTTAATTAAAAAAAAATCATCATAAGAATGGAAATAATGTCCTTTTAAAACATATGGTTTACACATCTTCCTGCTAAGTAGTTTTGTTAAAATGCAGCTGTGTCGATTCTCGAATCCATAAACATATTGGGATGCTTCCGACACAAGTTTTACCGCTCGCTCAACACTCTGGGAATGAGATGGAAAGTCGGGGATTTCAGGTTCAACATTATTTTCAATCATATATTGGATTTGCTCAATTGAAAAATTTTTTGTTGTTGGGGGCTCCGAAAATTTAGTATTGATGATGTCAACCAACTCATTCCAATGATTAGCATTAAAATTAATTTCCGAAATTTTTTTCAAATTTATTTCCAAACTTTTGTTGTTTACTCTATAAATATAAATCAAAGGCAATTACCACATTTTATGTGTCTTTTTTTTTAATTTATTTTAGTTAATTATAAAAAAAATACCTTTGCCTTAGAACCAGTAAGATTTGAAAACCAAAGTTTCGTATATTGATGTCATTATCTTTTAGCATGGCATAAAGAATATTATCAGGTTTTAGACACAATGCGTTATTTTTAATGTTTTTTTTAACATATGTTTAACATCATCAAAGGGGAAATTATTTATTCTAGTAATACTAGAAAAAATAAGGCGTGGGGATTCGTGAAATTTTGAAGATTTTTTTATTTCGAACCACGCTGGAGCGTAAACCTAAACAATAAAATATACAAGTTTTTTTAAAGAAACGGTTGGTTGATTATCTCTAGTATACAAACAAAGAAGGCAAATAGCTAGTGTTAACCACCTTGCATGGTTAAGCGGTCCAATTTTATAGGCAGCCCATTTATCAGAAACTTTACCAATACCATTTCCTTTGCAATATTCAAATAAAAGTCTTTGATCGCAACTAAGGTCTGTTAGTATTTCTTCTGGAATATATTTACCTACAATTGGGTTTTCAATACATTCAAACGAAACTTGATTTCTATCCTGAATATTTTCAGCACATCTTATGCCAAGTAGACCACTGAAGCTTCTTGGCCCGGTTGTGTCACCATCAAGTTTCACAAAAAGAGCTCGTAACGGAAGTTCATTTTGATGTAAGGCGCATCCAATTAGATGTAGTTTTCTTTTTAAAAACTCTTCTAGTTTTACAACTAAGCCACTTATCGGTCCAGTATTGGTAGTAGCATTATCAAGAAGAACAGCTTGTATACTTTTCAAACTGTTATGTTCTTGTAAAACACTGAACGTTTCGGTAGCAAGAACTAAGTCTGTAGCACCAGTGACAGGAATCGTCCTATGAGTCAAATAATTTCCACTCGATTCTCCAACTTCATAGGTAAATGTGAGGTGATGTTTAGGTTTAATGCATTTTCCAGTACTTCACCTTGAGGTGAGTTTATTACTTTACTTGTTTTAGTTATCTGATCGAGCTTGCTATCAACCCCAAGACAAATTAACTGTTTTTTTTGTTCTGAGTCCACATCTTCACTAACAATTTTTACTTTTGACTTGGCCCTATCTAATTTGCATTCATCAATCAAAATATCTTTTTTATCAACATCACTTTTCAGGAGATATTTTATGTCATATAGTAAAGCATTTGCAAGGGCTGCACCTACGTTTGACGAACACTCGTTTCTGACTAGTTCCATTGCAAATCTTGGAAGTTTAACTAAGTTGTATTTTCCAATAGGATTATTTATTGGTTTCCATTCACCTTCATCCTAAAAAAAGTTAATACAATAAAATACTTTTTGTTTCATCTACTACAAATTTTTCATGTATTTATAAAATATTTACCTCCGTAATGGTTAAATCACTTGTTTCTTCAATTAAGTTTACGTGTCGTATGAGGGATTCATCTTCATCAACTAGCTTATGAGATATTTTTTTTCGTTCTTTATCAAGTCTTTGAATCCTTTTGACAGAAAATCTATCAACGCAAGAAAGTTGATATACACCTTTTGGACCAATTTTTTCCCTCTAATCACGAAGATAAGCTCTGTCTTCAAGAGGTACTTTATTACTTTGAGAGCAAAGGCATTCAATATGTTCTTCTATGCAATTTTCTTTATTACATGAAACTTTTCTGTCACTACAGGGAAACACATCTAATAAACAGGAACATGCAGAAATATCAAAAAGTTTGTCTAAGTTTGCATCAAGATTTCTTTTAGCACTTGCTTTTCCGTGCTTGCGATTAATATCCTTAACAAGTACGAGAAGATCTTTAACTTTCCTACTAATAGATTTATCCGTTATAAGAGGTAAACTTGGGTTTACTGTAGCCCAAATTAATTTTATGTTATTGCTTATTTGCTGAGTCACTAATACGATATCTGCATTTGTATTTATATGAACAAGGTAGTCATAATACTGAATAACCTGTCTAAAAGTGCTTGGATCTGTTATTGATAATTCACATGGGCCACCACAATATTTTTTTCACTTTTCATCCGTGTAATTGTAGCCTTTACTTTTGGCATTTCTCGTGGACTAATTATAAATGTAAACTATATTAAAGTATAACACTTAGAGTCATGGGTAACAGCGTGACTTTATAGTAGGGGTGAAAGCACCAAAAAAACCTAAAATATCATAACTTACTATTAAAAATCGGCTTTGCTAAAAAATAAAGAAATAAAACCCTTTAGAAAAAATTAGGGAGCCCATGGCCCCCTCGTTTTCAAAATTAGGAGGTTGTGGGCCCCCATCATTTTCATTCAGGAATTGAGTAAAACCATAAGTTCCTCCGACTAAATTAAGTAAATCCATTAGTTCCTTCGAAAAGTTGCAAAACAAAAGTTATTTAGTATAAACAGGTAAAAACATTACTCTAAATATAATAATCATAAGTATTTACCTTTAGTATTAAAAAATTTCTTTAATTTGCGATTTTTTTTAACCTACTTTTTAATACTTAATATTTAATTTTAAAACCAACTTTTAAATACAAACGAGATATAATACTTTTAAATACAAACAAGAACTTTTGAATACAAAAAAGATTTGCAAAATATAAATTTAAATGCGTGTAAACGATTTAGCGAAAATTTATTGGCTTCTTAAATCAAATGCGCATTTTAAGAAATCGTTTATTGGTTACTTTATAAATTCGAAACGAGATATTTTAAAACGAGATTATTATACTTAAAATAAAATATTTCAACATTTGAAATTCACAATTTAACAAAACTACTCCAAAATTAAGACTTGAAATGTAAATCCGCAAGCCATTTTTAAACCAGGATACTTGAGATTTGGCAAAACCTCATTTCTAACTTAGACACAGTAACTGCAACATTACGCAACTTAAAACTCAAAAAAAAAGCTAAAATCGACCTACCCATATATATATATATATATATATATATATATATATATATATATATATATATATATATATATATATATATATATATATATATATATATATATATATATATATATATATATATATATATATATATATATATATATATATATATATATATATATATATATATATATATATATATATATATATATATATATATATATATATATATATATATATATATATATATATATATACATATATATATATACATATATATATATACATATATATATATACATATATATATATATATATATATATATATATATATATGTATATATATATATATATATATATATATATATATATATATATATATATATATATATATATATATATATATATATATATATATATGAGCCCATATATGTATTAGTAGAAAATCACTTAACAAAATTTTTTTTTTTTTAATTTATATATGAGCCCATGAGATGCATAGTTGTATAAGTCACTTTTTTCAATATTTTAAGTTATTGCCACCAATGGTTAGCATTTTGTTTATTCTATTACATGGCAGAGTGGTATAAGTCTATTGATATCGATAATGATGCTGGAGCTGTTTTTTGTTATGCTCCTCACTAAACAGCTGTTTTTGTTCACAGCCGTAGTGATATTAGTCAGAATTCTTAGATATTAGTGACTTACCACTATGAATCTCAGGGGCTCATATATGTATATATATAAAAAGAGAGAATAAAACAATGTGAAAAGGTTTTGGTTTGTTAAAAAAATCAAATATGCAATTAAAAGTTATAAAAAGTTAATTGCTGAAAAAGCAAAAAGATCCGAGTGTTTTGTTTTAATATATAAATAGCAAATCAACAAATAAGCAGTTGAAAATAAAGATGGTACCATTGTTATAGATAAAACTCAAATAACATGCACCTTGAATGACTATTTTGATTCTGTTTATACATCTGAAAATTGACACTACTAGAATTCAAAACTAGATGCCAAACTATGTTAAAAGAAATATATGTTTCTGAAGAGCTTATAAGAACCTATACACTAATTACAGACATTAAAAAATCTATAGGTTCTGAATATGTTCATTCATATGTATTGAAGCACTCTGCAAACGGTATAAGTTTATCATTATATCTTATTTATAAGAATTTAATTTCAAGTGGTTTGATCCCAGGAAAATGTAAAGAAGCAAATGTAACTCCTTATTTCAAAAAAGGAAGTAATTATTCCTTCTATTTATCGTCCAATATTTTTACCTTCATTCTCCTGAAAGATCACAGAACGAACAGTAGCTGACAAATCAAATGTAGCTGACGAATTATTTAAATTCCTTTAAACTTTTGACATCAACATGGTTTTAGAAAAGAATTGTTCAAAAAGTTTTTTAGAGTATTTAAACATTATAACTAATGATATCAACGAAGGAAAATCACATGACGTATTATACACTAATTTTCATGTTTGACACAGTCAAATGCAAAGGCATTTGACCGTGTAAAACATGAAAGATTAGTAGCATTTTTGTAATGTTACATCTGGGTACAAGGTTTTAGAATTTACTTTACATTTCAATTCAAGGTAAGGAGATATGACGCTTATATATAATCCAAGGATAATAGGATGAGTAACTTATAAATAACTTAAGTTTAATCAGTTGAGGTAAACTTTTGAAGAGAAAAGTTTTTTTGATTATCCTCTAATTTTTTACTATGCTTAATAGGGTGCGTCGATTTGAAAGCTAAAATAAAATGTTTTAAAAAAGAAACTACAGGATATGAAATGGAGTTTTGTTTGTTTTTGTATGGTTTAATGTGTTAATCAGTATCGTTGGTATTTTTTGATGTAACAGATACTTTTTGATGATACAATACTTTTAAGCATTTGGTAAACTCTAAATTTAAGTATATATATGCTTACGTGAAACAAGAATGCTTTGTGAACAAAAACTCCCCAAAAAGTTTGATTCCCCTACCCTAAACTTGAGGGCAACGAGTAAATAAAGTATAAATTTTAGCATAATATACTAGTTTCAATTTTATTGACAGGTTTTGAGTTTCATATAATAATCTTTTAACGTTCAAAAGTTACGACAAAATTTCCGCTTTCCCGAAAATGACTTTAGAGCACTAAAAGATGTTAAAGTGAAATTTAAAAATGATAAATTGATAAAGCTGATAAGTTTAAGGGTAGGATTTATATTTTGTTTACTCACACGTTTGGGTAGAGGGAGAAAACTTTTTGGAGAATTTTTGTTACCAAGCTCCAATCACCGCAATTTTTTCCAAAACACTCTTATTTGACATAAGTATGCTCATACTTAAGTTTTGAGTTTGCACAGTGCCTAAAAGTGTCATATTTGAAACATCAAAGAATCCTGCCTACGTCACTGTGTGTTAACCTTTCGAAAATATTAAAAATAATGAAGTAAATTCATTTTTTTTTGCTTTAAAAGAAACTTAAGCGGAAGAAATTTGTTTCAGATCTATTAAGATATTAGTTTTTAGCGCTTTATTTCTATAATTTATAAAAGATTTAAAACTTCAATAAGAGTATAATAATATTTTAATTAAACAAAATGTCATTGAAAAAGTAAGAACTACATTAGCTACGTAAAAAATAAGAACTTAGCTGCTTACGTAAATATGTTTGCTCAGAAAGAAAAGCAACCTTTATCATTAAGATAAGAGATATTTCAAGATATCAAGAAAAATCATCAGATTAAAAGAAACCACACAAGATATAACTTTAGCTATTGTACTATTGATTTAGATTTTCTAGATTTTCTCGGTGAGAAAAAACTAATTGCAAGTTCTTGAATAATTACTTCCAGTAATTATTCAGAAATTTGGCATTAAAGTTAAATTCATTTTAAGAAATTGCAAAATTAGTCTTGAAAATGTGAAAAATAATCAATAAACGTTTTATCATTTGTGAAATAATTATTTTTTCAAAATATAGTTGTAACGATAACTTTAACTAACAGGTGCTTGTTAAATGCACGTATACAGTTAAAAAGTCTTTCATAGATTTAACGGAGAAAGTCAGACAGCAAAAAGGTCTTGTGTGAAACTTATTGGGACTTGTGTGAAACTTGTGTGAAACTTATTGTATTCCGCTTTAAATTATACAACTTATTCCGCTTAAAATTATATTAAATTATATTAAATTCCGCTTTAAATTGTATAACTTATTTGGACTTGTGTGGGACTTAGTGAAATTTATTCCGCAGAGCTTTTTTTGTTGACATTTGAGTTCCATTTTTTTTTGTTTCTCCAGGCTACAACACCATGCATTAAATGATTTCTAACTAAGGCATTTTATAAAATAACTTTAGAGTTACACGACAATAGTTAAGTTAGTGCTATAAAATGTATACGTTTATATTTCATGTAAAATGCATACTTTATTGGAGCAAAAAGAGCTATAAATGTGTTTAAGTATATTTTTTACACATAACTTTTATAACACTTTTGCTTTAACAATCTAAATTTATATAACTTAAAATCGCTAACTTGGAATTTTATTCTTTCCTACAATTTATTAATCACACAATATCTTTAATACATATCCGCGTGAAAAAGTGAAAAACGCCGCAATTTAAATTTGTGACCGTAATTTAAGGTTACCGGTTTTCTCTGTATCCCAAATACTGACAATATTCTAAAAAATGTTGTAATTGTTGTAAAGTTGTGTTAAAAAGCCGTAATTAATGGAAAAGAAAGTCCATTTATTCGGACTATTTTTTAACATTTGTTTTTTTTTTCCGTATAATTTATTTATTAGAAATCAGCTTTATTAAGTCGATAAGTGATAAATTAGAAACGTTTGAACATAACTCTATTGATGACATTGACATAAAAGAATCAACCAGAATAAAGAAAGTTGTCGAAAGAAAAGTTTTTTATTTGAGTAATTAAAGTGTAAAATAAAAAAATAAAAAAACAATAAAAATTGAAAAATTCTGGACTCTCAGGAAACATGCTGAGATAGTTGTAGACCACTTTGTTAATTGATTGATTGAAAGAAATTTAAAAAAGCAATTAAAAGCTGTTGGAAAAGACAGCAGAAATATAAATACGGATGGCCCAACACAGTATAAAAATAAGTGGTTTTGACTACATGAGAAAGTGTTAAATACTGTAAAAGATTATGATATTAGAATAGATTATAAATCTATTGTAATATCTAGAAAGACTGATAATCAAAACCTAATATCCTTTCAGAATAATTAAAGCCTAATATGATTACAGAATAGCCAAAACCTAATATGCCTACAGAATAGCCGTAGCCTATTACGCTTACAAAATAGTTAAAACTTAATATGCTTACAAAATAGCCATAAGGGGTCATCCATAAATGATGTCAGTGTTTTTTCTCAATTTTTCGACTCCCCCTCCCCCCTTGGTCAAACTATGTCAATTTTTGGCCAAGCTCCGTGATATATGATGTCAGTTTTTGTGTACTTCCCCCCCCCCTAAAAAATAATAAAAATGCTTAAAAACCATTAATTTTTTTTCTGACTAAATTATACATTTATATAATAGTAGATCTCATCAAATTATATTATATAGTAATCGATATCTCATTAAATAATCAACTAAGCAAATAGTATTATATATCTTTAATATAATCTTCCCATGGGTTGTTGAAGTGATCATTGATTGAAACAATAGGTAGTGAATGCTCTCCGCGCTCTAAAAGGATATCGTATTCTCGAGGTACAATCAAATTCGTTGCGTCAACTTCATTTTCATCTAACCATTCAGCAGTTTCCGAACTCTTCTGCAAGGCGATGACTGCCAAAAATTCTGTCTGACGCTTGGCAGCGATACGAACAGGTTGGACCCTTTTGATTAGAGGGAATGTTATAGCAGAAGAATGGATAGAAGGGGGCTTTTTCAACACAGCTTGAGAGGCAAATTAGATATTGCACTTTTTACAGATTCTATCAGCTAGGCTAGACTAAATTAATGGACGAAACGCATCATACGGCAAAATTGGAAATCCTTTGGCAGTACGAGGAAGAATACTTTCAATGTTTGATGCGATGAGCATAAAGACGGATGATGGAAACAATTCTTTTGATCCTTCTGAGACATCTACTGCTTTGAGCCCGTCTCTCATTTGGTTGATAGGGACAGCTGGCGGAAGAAATCTTGCTCTAATTAGAGTAAAGTAAGAGCTTCTAATAGTCCGACAACAAGAACGATTTTCGCATTTCACAATTTGAGTAAAATATTGACTTGTACGAAGATGATCGGCAATCCAACGTTGATCTTGTAATAAAAAGCATTCAGCTTTTTTCAGTTTTCTAGTTTTCTTCTGTTGAGCTTGATCATACTTTTTTTTGGCCACTTCTTTACATAGATGAGCTAGTTTCTTCTTTTTCTTTTTCAAATCATCCTCTTCAGATTCAGCAATGAATCCACTTCTCTTTCTAGTCTTCAGTCCAGCAACTTCACAATTTAAAGCTGCAATCTCAGAATTGAGTCGATCTTGAGCCACTGTTTTTGCATTTTTTTGATTTTTTGTGGTCAACAAACTCAAAGATAATGCACTTTGTTGATCATTAATAATAGATCGCTTATTGGTGGACTCAACAAACTATGAGGAATTCTTGTCAAATTCAAATGGAGTATACGTGGGGGCAGACTGTTTTGGAATATTGGCCCAAAATGATTATTGCTTGCTCTTGAACTTCATTGCCTTTTCATTAAATAAAATTGATTAAACACATTACTCTTGATTCAAGATCCTTATGCATCAGTTTCTCTTCTTTTAATGAATTCCATTTACTATGGATTTCTTTCTGGATATTAGCCTTTTTTTTATCGGGATGAGCATTTCCATACAAGACCATCAATAAGTTAAGTAATGCGGTTTTATTCATATTTTAATATTGATTTATTAGTATTGTTTACATCACAATCAGCATAATGATTTTGCTCATCGTTAGCGCAAGTTTTTTAAAAGAGTTTCTTCAACCCGCTAGGGAGAAATTAGCGTTTCGAATTATTAATAGACTTCATGTGTTTGCATTGCATCACGTTTTACAATAAACTAGAGATCAATTAGAGTTTCGTATTTGAAATAACGACAATTTAATTTCAAAAAATGACAAATTTATGAGTTTACTTTTATGAGTTTACTTTGAACCACATTTTATAATCCGCTAGGAAGCAAATAACGATTGTGAATTTTATATACAAAGAGTAAATATTTCTAACATAATTAGATTCGCAGTCAAATGGTAATTAATAAAATGGTCAAATAGTATATTAATAAAACGATAGTAATTTTTATTTTACGTTAGTAGTTGTTATTTATTTAATGTCTCTGGGAAACTTATTATATTATAAATAATATTATATTATAAATAATTTAATAAAATATAATATCAAATTCCCCGCATTTAATATTAATTTCCCCACAAACAAAACATCATTTCTATACCATTTAGTAGATGTAAATACCGTTAAAATCTGCTCATTAAAACTAAAAAAATAATTTAAATTGACATCATTGACCTCAACACCCCCCTAAATTGACCTCAACACCCCCCCTAAATTGACCTCAACATCCCCCCTACCCATTGTCAATTAGTGTCAAACTTTCCAGCACTCCCTCCCCCCCCCCCCCTCTATATTTACTGACATCATTTATGGATGACCCCTAACCTAATATGCTTACAGAATAGCCAAAGTCTAATATGCTTACAGAATAGCTAAAACCTAGTATGCTTACAGAATAGCCAAAGCCTACAGAATATGCTTACAGAATAGCCAAAGCAATAAAGTCTGAGAGTTTATCTTTTTGCCATAAAACCTGGCTTGCAATGACATTAAGGTTTTGCAACGTATGAACTTCTATATGGGCTACTTGGTATAAACCTCCAAAATTTTACATGGACTTAAGACATGATTTTAAGTGTTTGTATTCCAAACTGGTTCAACATAAAAGTCAAATCATGATGGTTAAAGGGCTCAAGACACACTTTATATTATTTAGAACTTCTTAGGGGCCAGAGAAAACCAGTTCTTAATACTGTGATAAACACAATAAAAAGGTCAGCTTATTAAGCGCATTTAGAAGCTATTTATCAAGTCTTGATATGTAGTGAGAGTAAATAAGAAAGAGTTTAATTTATAGGTAAATTTAGAAAATAGCCTTTGCCCCAACCTAACGCGAGGGCACTAATGTGGTAAAATTTTCAACTGTACTATCTAAAACTAAATTTATATTTATCGACAGGTTTTAAATTTCGTATAAAAATATTGAAAATAACAAAAGTTTTGATAATTCAAATTTTCCGCCCCCCCCCCCCCTCCTAAATAAAAAGCATTTCAGGGCTTATTGTTCCCAGGCCTCCGCTATACCAATTTGGCATAGGTATAAACATACTTAAGTTTGGAGTTTGCACAATGTGTGAAAGTATCCTATCTGGAACATCAAAAATCCTGCGAGCGCCCATGCACACATGCCACCCCTTATATACTGGCCCTGAGTAAGGCGTATTTCAGGCAACCTATTTTTTGAGTTGACAAAAAACAGGTTTTAGCAGTGCCGTGGCTAATGGGAAGGAGGCCCCCCAAAAAAAAAACGTGACAAAATGGCTAGATTATTTGACCTCTTATCAGATATTTTTGTTCTCAAGTATTTTTTTTTTCATTTGAAGACGCCACTATGATTGTTCTGATGAATAGTTTGTACTTTTGATTATTTGTAGTGACGTTTATTTATTGACGTTTGGATATATATAAGTGAAAACTCTTTTTCGTATTTAACTACATAAATCGGTTATTCTTATTTTATATATCTATATTCTTATTTTCTGCTTGACTTAAGTATTCTTACAAATTTTTGCGAAACTCAATGTCAGAAGTTTGTAACGTTACTTGATATCTTAATAATACCTCATAGTTACTGTGTACAGACTCGTCATAGTTACTGTACATAGTTACTGTACATAGTTACTGTGTACAGACTCGTCATAGTTACATGTCATAGTTACTGTGTACAGACTCGTTATAGTTACTGTACACAGAGTCGTTCATAATTACTGTACACAGACTTAAAAGTTGCAATATCTCTCTTTCCTTTTGTTGATAGATTGCTTTAGCTAGCAATCTATCAACAAAAACAAAAAAAATTCTATTCGATAAACATGCATTTCTTTATTTTTCCATCAGGGACTTTTAGTTTACGGTTACGATTTTTTTTTCCTTTGTAGTCTTCTTCAGTCGTGCTTCGTTTTTTCTCAAATTCTTCGAAATCATTTTAATACTCTTTAAATAATCGATGAGTGCTTAATATAATAGTATGACTGTCAAAATATTCACGTCGATAATTTGTATATTTTTTACTGGTTACATTGATTATATTTAAGGCAGATCTCCAAAAAACTACCATTATTGTTTCAAAACGTTCTTCACAACTCTGTAGTTTACTAGTTTCGTTCTTAGTTATGTTCTTTTCAAGAATATCGTTTTCAAGTTCATATATTATTTCTTTCCACAATTGATGTTGACGGTTTTTAACGATTTCTATGTCAACGGTTAAAACCTTTAAAAAAAGAAAAAATCTTTTCTTTTTTTAAAGGTTTTAACCGTTGACATAGAAAATCGTCATATAATATTAGAGATCGTCATATAAGTTTAGTTAAATTATAAAAAACAAAATTCTTTTGTTTTTTATAATTTAACAGAAATACTTCTCATGAAGTAAAATAATTTTCATATAAATAAAATATTTAAAACTTATATTAACTATACTTCACTTCTTTCACAGCGATTTTATTGTAAAATTAAAAGAACTAAAGTACTCTTAATTTGGTTTTTACATATTGAGGAGATAAGTTAAGATGTTAAGGGGATAAAACTGTTTACAAATAAAACCTGATTTTTATTTTATGTGTTTTTTTACCCGGTTATATAAATCTCTATTTATATTATTATTGTTATTATAAATAAAAATATACAAATAATTTTTAGAAGTAAAGATTGGAGTATGTCAAGGTACCTGCCTCTCAGCTACGTCGTTCAAAAATAGCTACCCATGGTACACTTCTAAATGCACATGCTGCAAGAAAGAAAAAGTAAAAATAGAAACATTCGAAATCAATTGCGGAGAAACAATCAAATTTGTATTGAGAGAAAGCATTGTTGCCTGTAAATGCACCACATGTGATCCTGAAAAAGAATGACATTTTAAATTAAAATATTAAAGTAATATAAAAAGATTAACTGTGAAAGTAAACAATTTACTGATTTAACTAAACACAAGGATCTCTGAATCCGAGTATCAAACACACGTGAAATAAAACGTTTTTCTAATTTTCTGGCGCTAAAAAACAATCCTGAAATTAGAAATTATTTTATTCGAATAAACAATCATTTAAATTTTGTAAGGTCAGTTAACTACACCTATTTTGTTTAATAAGATACAACAAAAGTTTATAATTTCTCCTTTTTAAAAGAGCATGAAGAGCATTTAACTAGGAAGTTCACGCCTTCTACCTTACCAACGTCGCTTATATGGTCAGAACCGGCATCAACTTTACTGTTTTTGCCATCGACTGGATGGTTCTGATCCAGAACTCTAACCACTGCGCCAAAATTCCATATGTTCATATTTTTTTGTTTTTTGTTTTTTTGTAGTTATTTAGGTGCTCCCAGAAATCCTTACGGTCTTATCACAGAGCACCGCGGGAGAGCATTTAACAGGAAGTTCACGCCTCCTTCCGTACCAATGTCGCTTGTTGGGCTAGAGCTGGCATCGAACCTCGGACCTCTGGGTTCTGAGCCAGAACTCTAACCATTGCGCCACGGCTGCTCAATATTAAATTAAGTAACGTTAATTAATAAATTAATTGAATATTAATCATCGTTTTAGGCATCAATCGACGCCTCAATACCTTTTTTTTACCCTTCATTTTATTCTTGTGTGTGTAAATAAAAACATTTAATACAACCTAAATATTTAAAAAGTTCTAATGGTTGGCACATGAACAATAACATTGTTACATACATACATACATACACATACATACATACATACATACATACATACATACATACATACATACATACATACATACATACATACATACATACATACATACATACATACATACATACATACATACATACATACATACATACATACATACATACATACATACATACATACATACATACATACATACATACATACATACATACATACATACATAATATACTTTCATTAAAACTTTATTCACAAACACATAATTATACAAGAATATTTCATTAAATTTATTTATTCGCTCTTCTCTCAATGCATACGTCTACCACCACGACCTGCTTAGTTATGCAGTGGAGCAATGATGGCTTCGTTAACATCTTTGCCTGTAGCAGTTTTACAATGCCTTCGAACAGCAAATAAAAATAGTTTATTATTATTTATTACTTAGTTGATACAAAGAAAAAGTTTATTTATTAAGGGGTAGTGTAAATTTTTTTATAAATAGTAATGTAGGAACTTTGAAAAATGATGCCCTCTAATGTAATAGCTACAATACTTTTTGCAATAAACTTTACAAACGCCTCAATAGAATATTTGTCTAACCGTTTCCCAGAGCGACAACAATTCATCAGTAATTCATTAGTCAAGACATTCAAAATGTTTCGTACAATCTGTATTTTCCAACTGTTGTTGCTAGCCAGCTAATCTAAATACAGAAAACTAAAGTATTTATAATAGTTGAGTTTTATTTAAATTATATTATAAATCAAAAGTAATTTAACAATACTAAAAACACAAAACTATATAAATACATACATATTTACATACATATATATAATTACTAATAAATGTAATTATATAACTTATTAGTAACTATTTATATAATAAATATTATATAATATTTATAATTTAATTTTTAATATTTTTCTATAAATTTTCAATTAAATTTCGACGAAAGAGAACGTAGTTTTACTTAAAAGTTACAACAACATTTTTTTTTAACATTTTATTAATATTTGAGTAAAGCTTACTATCAGTGAGGCCATCTCATCATTCTGACATTGCAACAACATGACATCTAACTCTTCTACGTTACTTGCTTTCTTAAATAAACTTTCATCAGTATGACCAATTGCCATACGTTGTATCAGATGCTTTATTTCTTTTCTTATCAAATTTTATTCTAAATTTTTAAATCTAATCAAATATAAATAGTTCTAAGTATTAAAAAGAGAGATAAACTAATATATATGTATTTGAACAGATTTTTCATCTTTAAGTAGGTTTTCAATGGAGGTCAATCTGTATTCAATTGACTGTGTGGTTGGTGTGAGGATGTGAGTAGATTTTTTGGTATGAGCTTTTTTTGATGTGAATAATAATAATAGTAAATTCAAAGTGTAGGGAGTAATGGTTGCCAACAATCTCTAGTTCAAACTTTAAATGATCTATGGTATGACCTACAACATGTAGAAAATTCTTTTTACTTTACAATATTTATATTAGAATATCATATGTTGCATTTTTACAAAAACATTATTTTTGATGTTAAAGTTTTTTTACAAATAAGTTATTATTAAACAAAGGTTGTATATTATTTAAAATGTTTTCAAATACATGTCGGTTGATGTTTTTTGACGTAACAATATTTCACTGCCGGACACCAACAAATCCTTTTGCACAACTAAAGTTAATATATTCCTGTATGTAAAACAATGGAGACACAAACCGCCAAGCTAATAAAATTTGATTAATTGGTCTTTAAAGATAAGAAAGATTTGTGTCTTATTGACGCCATTATATTACATTACGGTCGTAAAAATAACCCAACTCGGACTAATTACGGACGAATAAATATAAGGTGACCATACGTACGCGTTTGGCGCGTACAGTAAGCGTTTGACGGTAGTTTTGCGCGTTTAGGGTTTGTACGCGTTTGTGTACGCGTTTATATATTTAAAAAAAGTAAATAAAATTTTCTCAAAAGTTATTATTTGAAAGACTTTTAATAAATGAATTTTCTAAAATATAGTTAAAAACAAAATAAGTAAAATTCCAATATTAAAACTTAACTATAATACACGAATCTAAATGAATTAAATTCCCGTAAACATTAAAAAAGTCTTTAAAATTCCCATTAGAGAAGAAAAAAAATTACTTCGAAAGATTTTTCAACTACGCAAATTTTGTTTGCCTTGTAATGTTTTTTTTCCCTAATTAATGTAGATAACGCCTCATATGTACTATTTGTTAAAGCCTATTTGACATTAGTAGTCGTGGACGTTCTGCAATTGAAGATCATTGTAAATCTATCAAACACAAAATGACATTGGATGCTTCTATATCGTCAAACAAAATCACAAAGTTGATGAAGAGTCACAGCTTTGGTCAAAATGGAAAATATTAGCCATTCGAGAAGGAACAATTGCATTCCTCACAATCAAACACAACGATTGCTTTAGAAGTGCTGATTGTACATCAAAGCTAATTAAGAAATTTTGTAATGTAAGATTTGCTTGTGCGCTTAAATGCGAAGCAATAATTGTAAACGTGTTCAAGAAATATTGTGAAACTAACTCAGAAAATGCTTTATTAAAAGCATCATATGTGTATATATAATTCTTTCTTATGCATCAAACTACAAGGACGTTAAAATGTATCCAATTTTGGCTCGTTATTTTGATGTTAAAGAGTGAGCGCAAATTTAGCTATTAACATGGATTGTGTAAATGGAGAAACATCAGATATTTTATCAGAAGTTTTCTTTAAATGCAATAGTGCTAACAATATTTCTTCAAAAGTTTTGACTCTTTCTGCAGACAACACCAATACCAATTTCGGAGGTTTAAAACAAACGGTAATAACAATATTCACAAAAAGTTAATCGTTAAGCTAAACCGTGAAATCATTGGTATTGGTTGCAATGTTCGTATTTTATCAAACGCAATAAACACTGTATCTGGTTGTTTATCTATTGTTGTGGAGATTAATTATTCCTCAATTTTATTTATTTTTTTTACCTTTTTACTATTGGTGTTTCTAATTTAGAAAATTTCTGCGATGAGGCCAGTGTGGAATATCAAAAATTGCTAGGGTTTTCAAAAGTTCGTTGGTTGGCCTTACTTCCAGCTATTAAAAAAGTGCTTGAGTTAAATCAACCACTGAGCCATACTTTTTAAGCTTAGAAAATTGTTCGAAACTTTTATTTGACTTTTTCAATAACGAAATGGGTGGAATAGTATTGTTTTTTGTTCACAGTCGAGCTTTTTATAACACGTAAAAAAAATTGAGAAAGATGATATTCCTGCTGCTGAAGTTGCCGTAGCATTAAAAGATTTGAAAGACCAGATAAAATCTAGAAAAGAAGAAAAATTTCTACCTTTCATGGTAAGACAGCATTTGCAAGTTACTAAAGAAAGTAGTCCTCATTTGAAAAACCGATTTCTGAAAAAAGTAGACATTTAATGCAGTGTCTGGGTAGAGTATATAGATAGTAATAGTAATATAGTAATAGTATATGAGTTGCAAATAGGATACAGATCCTATTAAAGTCATATAATGACTATAGGCAACTATCAATTGAACTGTCAAGCATTCGTTTAAATTCATTAGTCGAGGAACAGTTAACTGTTGCATCATTGAGTGCATTCTAATGCTTAGCAACACGATTACTAAAAAAATAATATCGTGGATCGCAATTTCTGTTAAATTCGCGTACAAACTGTTCTCGTTGACCACATCGAGCCTGACGTATAATTAATTCATTGTGCCAATTAATGATGGTAAGACCTTTTTCAATTTTAAACTTTTGAATCAAGTCGCCTCTTATTCTACGATCCTCCAGTTTTTGAATTTGAAATAAGATACATCTATCTGTGTAAAAAAGATGTTTGCATATAGTTGGGACTTTTGTGGATCGTCTTTTAATTTTCTCAATAATCTTTATATCTTTCATTAAATAAGGTGACCAAGCACTGATTGCATACTCCAGGTTAGGTCTGACATATGTTTTGTATAACTTAGTCCGTAACATTAAATCCCTTGATATAAATGTTTTTTTTAACATATTAAGCATTCTGTTAGCTTTATTACTAGCATGAATAACTTGATTAAAATATTTAGCATTACTTGAAACAAATATACCAAGATCTTTTTCTACATCTAATTTTTCTAAATCGTAATTTAAATAGTTGGTTGTATCTTGAAGTGAATAGTTTGAGCGTGGGTTGTTACTTCCCATATGCATAACTTTACATTTTTCTAGGTTCAGCTTCATCAACCAAACTTTTGTCCATTCAGTGATTTTATTTAAATCAGTTTGAATGTCAGTGGTATCATTAAGAATATTTTTTACTCGTAGCTCATTCATTAGTTTCGAATCATCTGCATATAGTTTACTGACACATTTTAAATTGTCTGGCAAGTCATTGATGTAAATTATAAAAAGTATTGGGCCTAAAACTGAGCCTTGTGGGACACCGCTAGTAACGTGAGCCCAATCAGATATGTGTTCTCCAAGTACTACTCTCTGTTTTCTATTAGTGAGAAAGTCTTTAATCCAATCAAAAAGGTCTCCAACTATTCCATAAGCTTTAAGCTTGATGATTAATAATTTGTGAGAGATTGTGTCAAAAGCTTTTGAAAAGTCCAGATATACCACATCTACTGCATTTTTGTTAGCTAGAGTGGACGCGTCACTTTAATCAGGTTGAAGTTTTTAAATGGTCTTTACTTAACTAAAAAATTGAATGGATTGAAGTTATTGAAACTATAACTTTTTTGAAAAAATCAATAGAAATCACATTCGATGACTATGAATTGTTCGACGAAGTTCGGAGAACTAACTTATATTGCACAAAGGATAAGTTTTCTTCTTGGAACTCACAGTCTGTTGAATGTGACAAGCAATGGGTTGAAATTTTTTCTCATTAAAAAAATAATCTCGTTCTTTATAACAATTTGTTAAAATTGGTGCAAGCCGCTTTATGTTTGCCTAGTACAAACGCTTCCGAAGAGCGATTGTTTTCGATTGCCAATGATATTTGGACGGAAGGGAAATCCCAACTTACAATAAAAACTTTGGCAGCTATTTTGCTCGTTAAGTTTAGTTTAAGAAAATATAGCTACTCAGAATTTGGAGAAAAATTTGAAAAAGATGACATGTTGCTGAAAACAATTCATTCTTATGAAAAATATTCGTGATTTAAAAATGCAAATATTGTTTAATATTTTTTCCATGATTAAGTTTCTTCACATGCTATTTTAAAATAAATAAACGACTTTATAGTAAAACCTATTTAAACCAGGTCCGTAGGCAGGGCGGGAGCGAGGGGTACACGTGCTCCCCTGCGCTTTGTCCTGTTTGACTAAAAAATTGAAATTAAACATATATTCAAAATTTTTTAGTACAACACAAAAAAGGGCAAGGCAAAACCGTCTTGAAAATATAAAAAATATAATTAATCGTTTTATTAAATTTATGCAAAATCTTATCAAAAAATAGGTGAAAATAGATGCTAAAAAAAATTGCCCTTGGGCGCCTTTATTTTTATTTTATTTTTGGCGTCTCTTGAAAAAGTGCTCCCCCTTTAAAGAAATGGTATTTAAATCAGGCTATTATGTATGTATTTATACATGCCAAATTTGCCTCGTACGCGTCTGGTATTTTTCAAATATGGTCACCTTAATAAATACAAACATTGCAGGTTGTTAACGATTGAACTTTGCAATTACATCGCAAATGGTGGACGCGTTTTATTAGCGACTAAAAATAATTTTTTAAAGAGTGAAAAAAGAAAAAGAAAACAATAAATCAGGAGAAATTTTCCTTTAGTTTTTCAAAATAAAATCAATTATAAAGAAAAATAGAAATATCTAAAAAAAAGAAAAAAGAACGAACTGTTTGAAAGAATATAAAATAAACTACAAAAGTAATGAAAATAAAAGTAAGCAAAAAAGTTTAAAAATGAATGAAAACGGAAAGAAAACATTCAAAAATTTGGGAAAACTCGGCATAACAAGATTTTATATTGTTTTTACTTTTTCATATTTTGTTAGTTATTCATTTCATATTATGATTTATTTTAAGTTTTATTTAGTTATATTATGATATTTTCTTTTCTTTAGTTTTTAGTATATGTAGTGCATATAGTTTTATTTATTATTTGTTGCTAATCATTAAAATCATTTGCTAATGATTTACTCTATCATGTTAGTTTTATAAAGTGTTTTTTTTTCTTTCTATGTTTTATGTATAATTTATTGTTACTAGTTTGCTTGGTTTTTATATTTTGACAATTATAAATAATATATTTATTAAATCTATATAATTTTTTTAGCCGTAGTCGTTTTTATGTCATTGTTAGTTGTTACGTTTTGTCAACTTTTTACTGTTTGTAACTGTAACTATGTTTGTATAAATGACTATTGTATTGAAGGTAATATTGATTTATTTTATTTATTATAATTACTGTATTACTATTATTATTATTATTTTTATTATTATTACTATCAATAATATAATTATTAATTGTATATATAAATTATTTTTTTAAGGTATTTACTTGTATGCTCTGTATGTTGTATTACACTGTATGCTTATTACGTGATACGCTTTTCATTTCTTTCAGCTTTAATAACAATCATGTCTATCAGTAAGAGAAGAAAAGTAGAGCTTGTTGATGTCATACAATTTCCTGAGGTACTTGTTCCAGTGCGTGATATCAATTGGGAATTGTGCATTTTGTGTCAGCGTGTTTCACCGGAACCTCTTATAATTCCCAGAGAGGCAGGTTATAAAACTCTAAGTGAAAACTTGACCAAGTTCGATAATCATGGAGCTTTGCCACCAACTATTCGCTTGGATAAAATAAGTGATGGAAAGGAGTTATTGCACGCATTAATTGTCAATAAGGCAAAGTACCACGACCTTTGCCGAAACAACACGACTCTCAGAAACTGCAGAGAATCATTGAGAAAAACCAAAATGTGCAAGATGATTCTGAAAACGCCCAGAGCTCAGCTAGGTGCATGCAATCATCATGTGAAGCAGTTAACATAAAAAGTTGTTGTTTGTTTTGTGATGGTGAATCTGTGACAGGCAACCCCTTAGTACAGGCAAACACAAAAGAAATTGACCCAAAAGTGTATGCACTAGCCATTAAAATGCAGGACACAAAGTTGCTTAACAAAATAGCAAACCGAGATTTCATAGCACTCAAAGTCATATATCTTAAAGAATGTTACAGGGGATTTTTCATCAGGGCCCGCAGTCATGAGCGCTCCTTTAGCAACGATGAACACAACCTCTACCGATTGACTTATGGCTCTATCATTGCGGAATTGGTTAGTTACATGGAAGAGATGTTTATATATGGTATATCATCTCCTATTTTTAAGCTGTGTGACATCATTAAACTTTGTGCAGATTGTATGTTGAGTCTCGGAGTTCAGTCTGAGTCTATCAACCGAACTAGACTGAAGGACGGTTTAATTTCCTTAGTACTTGGTTTGAGGGAAGACAAGTGTGGTAGAGAAGTCATCTTAAGCTTTGAGCCAGATGTGGGTAATGCCATATGCTTGCGAGTTCAACAATATGTCAGACGGCATTTGTATTGCTTGGGTAGCTGTTATTCTCCGTAGATATATGTTTAGAGAGTTTCTCAAATTCAGCGGTTCGCTTATAGGCGACTTTGGCTCTCGTGATTGTGTGCCACCTTCCCTTGTAAATTTTGTTAATACTCTTTTAGGAGGCTACAATATTGACCATGGTTCACCTGCTTCCGCACCCGAGCAGGAAGCTGCTTATTCAATTGCAGAGTTAATTCGATTTAATAGTGTAAAGCGTAGCAGAGCCAACAGACCTCAACAAATACGTCATCAAGCAAACAAAGAAACTCCATTGGCCGTGTACTTTGGTTTGATGATCCATAACTGCACTCGGAAAAAAACAGTCGTCGACAAATTGAATTCTCTAGGTTTTAGTATTTCATATGACCGAATTCAAGAAATTGAATCAAGTTTGACTAATGAAAAGTGAAAATTATATGAGCAAATAAGTCATGTGATATCATGTTGCCTGTCTGAAAGTGTTTTTACGACAGCTGTGATAGACAATATTGATCACAATCCATTTTCAACTACATCAAACGATTCATTCGACGGCTCTAGCGTCACAATTATTCAGCATCCAGATACTCCTCATTCGATTTCAAAATCCACTTAAGATGGACTCCTTTAGTCTAGGAAAGTCAACAGCAAATTTCCGGATACATACACTACTTTCTCTGCAACGGGTAATGTTGTTTCCGAACCACTTATGACCACTGTGAATGCATCACCTATTGCTAGTGACCCAATAACCATTGAGCAGTTGACACCTTGGCTAAATTCTGTGCAGGAGTCAAATGAAACTTCATTCGCTGCTTTCCATGCGGAAAGAAATATACATCCAACAACCTTTCCATGTCATAACACACTATTGCTATTGCTAACTGATCACATTCAGTCTCCAGCTACAGTACACCATTTGATGGATGTAATAATAAAAATAACGAGTACTGTCAATAACAAACAAGGTGCTGTTATAACTGGTGATCAGCCCGTGTAGGCAGTTGCAAAGTATATACAATGGAAGTTTCCGGATGTTTATAGGGAGGATAAAACATTCGTTATGATGGGTGGACTCCATATTAAAATGGCCATTCAAAACACGATTGGAAAGGGGTTGAAGGGCAGTGGTTGGACTGAAATGTTCATAAAAGCAGACGTTGCTAGCATTGGAAGGAGTGAGTCGCTGCTTAAATCGTCGCACGTAAAAAGAACAAGATATGCGCACAAAGTGAGCCTAGCATCTCTTTTCATTATTCGTGATGAGGCATGTAAGCTAAATTGTAAGAACGTGGTTGAGTCATTGGAAGAGTGTATTTCCAGGAAAAGCAACAAATCAAATCAGTTTCTAATTATTGGAAAACCGTTATAAAGTTGGAGAGCCTGCTACTGAGTTTTGTGGAATTCAAAAAGGGCCACTTCACATGTAGGAAAACTAACGTGGACTTCTCCACCATGTCTGATGACCAGCTTCACGAACAGAACAACAAATTGATCAAGAGTGACGGAGGAGCAATTAATGTACTTCATAACGAAACTCGAATGATCAATGAGTTTGAGAATGAAGTTCGCAGTTCTGCTTCTTTGGGTAATCAACATTGTCGCCATCATGAAGACATATAGTTTTCAGACTCGTTATCTTCATCACGTGTCTGAAGTGGTGAAATCTGTGCGCAATGATGGGAATCCTTTTGCGGAGCAGTTACTGCAGACAGCAGACAACCATAAGATTATAATGTCCAATTCAGCCGAAAAAACTGTTCAAGAAGCCATGATCACAGGGCAACAGCAATACAATGATTACGTAGCTGACCGTCTTGTGTCCAGGCAAAAGTCAATCTATAAGCCTTTGAAAAGAAACAAATTTAAATTGTTCCACAGTTTGAAAATTCCAGATTTCAAACATAAAACTAAAATCACTGATTTTAAACATGACTCCAACCTCTTTTTGAAAATGTATGTAGCAAGTCAAAATCGTGTTGGTGATGTGGAGGATTTCTTTTCACACGAAAACAACCGTTATCCGCCGTCAATTTCTGAATTCGGAAGGAAGCTTGAGGCCACCAGCAAATCAGATGTCCTCATTTATTTGGAACAGTATGGTAGCGAAAAACAACAAGACTTCAACCCTGACTATAAGATTTCTGCTCTGATTGTTGATGGTGCAGCACTTGCGCTTATGCTTCACCCGAGATCGTCAAAGACATTCTCTGACTACTGCGAAAATGTGATTAGACCATTCGTGGATAAACTTCTGTGATCCGTGCAGCGCTTTGACATTGTTTTTGATCGGTATGTTCCAAAAAGTTTGAAGTCCGAAACACGGGAAGATCGTGGATCAGGGCAACGCATAAACGTCACAATGGGTACACTTATTTCAAAAAAGTTTGACGAATTCCTATCTGTGGACTTTAATAAGACGCAACTATTCGGCCTTATTTCCAGATTCGTTTTAACGTGATCCGTAGTTAGAAAAGTTATTTTTTGTACCATTGAAGAAACTGCATGTCAACAAGATTTAGATGTATTGTCCATATCGCTATGTAGTGCTGAAGAGGCAGATGGCCGATTTTTGCTCCATGCTAATCATGCACTGAAAAATGGGAACTTGACTATAACTATACGCAGTGTAGACTCCGATGTGGTCGTTATAGCTCTCTCTGCATTTAGCCAGATGATTGGAGTGAAAGAGTTGTGGATTGATTTTGGAGTTGGAAAAGGAAGTCGCATGATAGGAGTTCCCCATCTACATCTACACATTCTAGATGATGTATCATCAAATTTACCATTCTTCCATGCCTTAACTTGATGCGACGCAGTATAAACATTCTGTGGAATTAGAAAACGAACGGCATGGAAAGCGTGGATGAACTACCGAGTAGTTGATGCTGTATTTCACATTCTTTTAACGTCAGACTTAAAAAATGAGTTCTTAACTGATACGGCAATGAAATCCATTGAGCGATTTGTAGTATTGATGTACGATCAATCATCAACCGCTGCTGGCGTTAACGAATGCCACCGTATCCTCTACATCATAAAGAATAGAGCAATTGAAAACATTCCGCCGACTGCAGACGCTCTTCTGCAGCACAAAAAGAGAGCAGCACTGCGGCACACTTATGGAAACAATGCTTGTCTGCTGTTACTCCAGTATATGTACCCACTGGGTTGGGTACATATGGGAATGGGGATGGAAAGATACTGCTGATGACTGCTATACACCACTTGGGTGCACTCTGCCGGAGGTTTCTCGACATTGCCAGGAACTAATTCGTTTTTCGTGCAAAACTGAGTGTAAAAACTGTTCATGTAAACGACATGGTTTACCATGCACTAATCTGTGTGCATGTAACAACTATTGTTACAAAGAAAAAGGTGATTCATATGAAGAGCAAGAAGTTGAAGAAGACCCGAAATCTCCTTCCATGACGTAATCATGGCGTAATAGTAATCCAAAAGTGTATTGTAAATATGTAAATACTTGAAAACGTTATTCTGTTTACAATACTGCTATTATACTTTACCAATTCCCTCTACCATTACACTAAAGAAGTTCGTTTATTGGCGACCAATGCGTGCTCACTTTTTATTTCTTAATTTTAACACAAGTTTTGAGATTTGTCTTATATTTCTATATAAAAATGATGAGTTATGTAATTGTTTGATCAGCATTCCAGTGTGTTGTTTTTCCATAATTGTTAACGATACCAAGACTTCATTATTTTAAGATGCCTCCAGTGCATATTGTCAACTCCTTCCTTACTAACTGACATCGTCATAGTCCTTTATCACTGTTATCTTTTAATTGATTTCATTTAGTATTTACTGCAACTTACTTAAAGTGCATTGCTTGAATACTGTGACTATGTAGGTAATAAATGTGACATTATTATACTGTGATGATAAACAAAGCCATAGAATAACCGTTATTTATTGATTTATGTTTTAACAAATGTCTATTATTAACTGGAGAATTACAAGAACCTTGTAATCCTGATACTTTATTTCTTATTGATTGTACTTGGTCGTTGCTGTTGACAAGTGAAAGATTTCATTGTCAGTAGACTTTTTATCGGCAAGAACCAAGAACATTTAACAATTTTATCAACGAAGTACGTATGTATCATGAACTTTAATGTATTATTACTTATTCATTTCCATATAACTATGAGTTTCTTGTTATATCATCGAACAAAACGGCCAAGATGGCCAATGGCAGGCATCTTGAAATTTCAAAACATTGATTTCAGACAGTTTTATGTAACTTTTTTCTTAGAACAAATCGACGATTATTTAAAGTGGATATCACTACCGGTTCTACAGTTATGATCATTTAAATACATTCAAAATGGCCAATGACGGCCATTTTGAATAATTCATCTGTAAAACGTTTCCAGATGATAACAAGTTTGTGTCTCGTTAATTTTTTGTAGCTCATACCGTCCACTATCACCATGCAAAGTTACACGCTGGTGTCCAGAAGTGAAATATTTTTATGATAGCCAGTTGCACTAATGAGACATTCATAATTACATAAAATGCATTTACATTTTGAAAAAGTTAGTGTTTTACAAGTAATAAACCATTTACTGAAAGAAGTTAGTAAACCAAAAAATTCTGTTAAATGCCGGTTTATTTTGTAAAATTATTTCAAAAAATGACGCTTAGAATTCCAACTCGCATATAATTTCAGTAGTTGGCGGTGCCATTGATCTATAACAATACGTAATAAACGTCTATTAAAATCTCCTTGATCCAACGTATAAAACCCAACGTTGCAAGTGCAAAATTATATAACTAAAATCAATCTTTCGTGAATATCAGAATATCAAACCGCAAGCCCCATATGTCAGGTCAGGTTATCCTGCTAATGGTAACCGCAAACTGCATATGTCAGGTTAGTTTATCCTACTACCGGTAACATGTAACCCAGTACAATCTGCTTCATGTCCTGCTGCTTTGTAGGATACGCCTTTTTAGGCAAAGGCTAGGAAATGTTAACTCTAACTTAATACACCCCCTGCCTTAGGGCTCTTGGTTGAGTAAAGGCTAGAGATGGTGTCTCGATAAAAATACTCATCTTGGGCAGATGTTAAATGCATCCGGCTACTGTCTTGTAGAAGGCCTCCTAGGCAAAGACTTAAGGGGTAAACAAATTCTATCTGTTGATCAGCCTCGCACCCCTACTTTATCTATTAGGCTGGCGCAGATGTACTTTTAATACATTGTTTCCAGTTTCGGATGTTGAATGCTGGATCTTCTTGACTCAATACATGAGTTTTGCTTGTGTCTCTGTTTTTATGACTAGGCTACTCATTCTATTATCTCCTAATGAGGGTACAGCTCTAAAACTCAGTTTTATGGTCCTGAAGCCGGCTGGTAGTCAGGTTTCCCGAACTCTGTGGTAGCTCTCAGAGAGGCTGATTACATCAACAACTAAAAAATATCAAAGTATTAACAGTGCCATGTTGCGCATGGATGGTGTCCCTGTTTCAACTTTTGGTGTGCATTGTCGAGGCCACATTTGGAGCACTTTGTTACGGCTTAGGGTTTATTAGTCGTAATGTAGCAATTGCTTGGGCTATTAAACAGTGTTCTGAGTACTATCTATGCTTTGAGTCAAGTTATTTAACAAATTTAAAAATAAATAAAGTACCAAAAACCAACTTCTAGGATTAACTCTTACTTCCAATCTTTTTTAGAACCCATATATCAAATCAGTTGCAAAATTAGCATCTGCTAAGGTTGCATCTCTTTATCGAGCTCGACACTTTCTTACTTTGGATTCTGTTCTCTATCTCTGTTAATCTCAAATCCGTCTTTGTATGGAATAGTGTTGCCATATCTGGGGCGAATCTTCTAATGATGCCCTTTCTCTTTTAGACAAGGTGCAAAAACGCATTGTAAACATAGTTGGATCTGATCTTGCAGCCAATCTCCAACCATTTTCGCATTGTCGTAATGTTGCTTCTCTTTCCTTTTTCTACAAATACAATATTTTGGGCATTGCTCTAAAGAGCTATTGTCTCTTGTGCCATCTACTAAAATTCATTCTCGTGTTACTCGTCATTCAATTAAGTCTTATCCTTTATCAGTGACTGCTCCTAAGTGCTCCAAAAACTCTTATTCCTCTAGTTTTTTTTCTCGATATCAGTTTTTGGATTTGGGTTCCTTCATATTGCTTTCCTGATTCATACAATTTGCGATCTTTAAAGTTGTCTGTCAATCCTTATCTTGCTCTACAATCTTCATCTTTTCTCTTCCAGTAACTTCCGACTTTAATTAGTGGTTGCTTGCAACTTTGTTGGAAGCGAAGATGTTTAAAAAAAAAAAGAAGAAATAAAGCAAATTAAACACGAATTGTCTATTTAATCAATGGATAGATGGAATAGACAATTTTTGTAACAAAGATTTTTTTTGCCTATTTTGTAAACTTTCTTGTAACTATTTTTTTCAATGAAAAAGTAAACTGTAATCGGAGTGCTGATCTTCAGTGGAACCTTCTTTCTGAGTGGAATCTTCTTCTACTTTTTCTTCCATATTTTCATCAACCACATCTTTGATATCATTAACAATTAGTGCAATTGTTAATGATATCATTTGATATCATTAACAATTAGTGCAATTGTTAATGATATCATTTGATATCATTAACAATTAGTGCAATTGTTAATGATATCATTTGATATCATTAACAATTAGTGCAATCAGTGGACGAATGGACAATTCGTCCACTGTACAACTTGTATAGTATAACTTGAGATTCAAGATTTACTCCTTTTTGTGATTTTTTTACAAATTTTTTTATGTGTTTATTTCAGGTTGTTTTTTTTGTAGGAATATTATTTTCTTCATAATTTTTACTTGATACTAATTCAGATATCAATATGTTATGTTGTTGTTTCAAATAGTTAATTATAGCAGTGGTTGAGCTTTTTTCATCCTATGTTATTATTGCACCTACCCCATGTAGCTTTACTTTGTAAATATTTTTTTATCTTTTCTGAAAAATTTCTTTACCTTTTATTTTTATAACATATTTTGACACAAAACTGAAAATTAACCCAGAGATAATGTAAGAAAATCAAACTTAATTTACCGCTTTAAATTACGCAACCACAAATTGTATTTCCATCAGAAAATATTTTAAAAAATTATTGAATAGCTATTTGCAAAAATGATTTTCTAGACTTTTCCATCTATGTATTTCATAATTATTCCGTTTTGTAAACAACATACACTGAGGCATATTCGTTTAGACGCATCAGTTTTTTTCTCTTTATCTTAATTTTTTTCTATGTATTGTCAACTGATATGCATGCAAGTTATTATCAAAATAATTGTTGTGTTGTGTGCTAATAAAAACCACAAAAAAATTTTCTATGTGTCTTTATTAACATGAGAGTATGTTTGATATACAAAAGCACATTTTTTAATTGGAATATATCTATAGACGCAATCAGGTTAATAACGGTAATTTTTGATTTTTAATCACTTTTACACAAATAAATTGATAAATTTTAGTCTAATTTGATCTTTTGCTCTGCCAGTATCATTTTTATTGCATTTTACGAAATGCCTAAAGGAAAGTATTTGACAAATGCTGAAAAAAGACAAATTAATTTATATCGTGACTCAGAAATCTCACCAGCACTTTCTATAAGAGAAATAGCAAGAAAAATTGGAAGATCTGACCATGTTGTACGAAACTACATTGCAAAAGGTGACAATTACGGTGTAAAAAAAGCAACAAACGGCAACAAAGTATTAACAAATCGGCAAATTAATCGAATTCGCTACGAAGCAACCAAAAATAAATTGAATGCAACACAAATAAAGGATAATTTATTATTGCCTGTCACCAATAAACATGTTGCACAAATTCTACGTACAACACTAAACGTAAAGTTGAAGAAACCACACCAAAAACCAATGTTAAAAAAACACCATAAAATTGCTAGATTACAGTTTGCTAAAAACCATATGCATTGGACTCATGAGTGGCAAAACGTAATATTTTCAGATGAAAAAAAGTTCAATTTAGATGGTCCGGACTCTTACAGTTGTTATTGGCATGATCTAAGAGGAATAAATGACCCACAAACAACACGAAATTATGGAGGAGGAAATTTAATGGTTTGAGGTGGATTTTCTTATTCAGGAAAATTGACTCTGTGCAGTGGTTTACCTAAAATGAACTCGATAAAGTATACAGAAATGTTTGATGATGTACTCATAACTTATATGGTTGAAAACATGGACGATAATGCCATATTTTAGCGAGATAAGGCTGCAATTCACACATCTAGGCGTTCTATGAAATAGTTTAAAGACCACAACATCCCGTTTCTCGAATGGCCAGCTTGTAGCCCGGACTTAAATCCAATCGAGAACGTGTGGGGAATGCTATCAAGAAAAGTTTATGACGCTAAAGCAGCCGGACATCAATTTAAAACTGTTACTGAGTTAAAGTGTAAAATCCTTGAAGCATGGTCCGAGTTGGATCAAACTACACTTCAACGACTAGTGGAGTCAATGAAAGGCAGAATTTTTGAGGTGATCCAGTGTAATGAAGGACATACGCATTACTAATTTCCATCTTTTAATGTCAAAAATATGACTGCGTCTATAGATATATTCCAATTAAAAAATGTACTTTTTTATATCAAACATACTTCCGTGTTAATAAAGACACATAGAAAAAATTTTTTTGTGATTTTGATTAGCCCACAACACAACAATTATTTTGATAATAACTTGCATGCATATCAGTTGACAATTCATAGAAAAAACTAAGACAAAGAGAAAAAAATTGATGCGTCTAAACGACTATGCCTCAGTGTATGGTGGTAGTATTTCACTTGACATTACCATAAACCATCATTGGCAATAAAGCCTTTGTGGAATTAATGACGCGTTCAGGACACATATATGCAATATCTTGTTACTTTTTTTTCTTTTTACCTGAGATTTGTCTTATCGTAGTTCCATATACTATAAACTGATTTAATAATTATTTTATTTAATAAACTTGATAAAAAATTGTTGAACCTTTTTTAGTACTTGATTTAGTACTTTTATACTGATTTTACATTACTAATACAAAATCTTTACTTTTATCATTATTATCATTTATCAAATAAACTACCATAATAATAAAAATAATTTACAAATCAAATTTACAAGTTTACAAATAGTCATTAAAACTATTACATAACGTATTTTTTTGCTACGCAGAGTAACTTTAGCCTGGGCCAAAATCAACCCGTGTGAACCAAAGACATCCTATTTGCAAACGGCTCCAATTACAAAAACGATAGAAACCTTTAAGCATTCAACAACAACAACAACAACAACAACAACAACAACAACAACAACAACAACAACAACAACAACAACAACAACAACAACAACAACAACAACAGCAACAACAACAACAACAACAACTACAGCAATAAGATATTTATTTTCCTCAAAATTTACAATCGTATAATTACAATAATATAATAATAACAATATTTATAATAATATAGTAAATGGATATGTGATGTAACTCTAAAAAATGAAAAAATAAGTAAAAATCCAAGTTAAAGAAATTTGGAAATAGTGGTATTTAATAGGATTTTATTTTTTTTATATGACGAATATTTATACAGGATAAATTACTTCAGAATTATTACAATTCTGTTATCAATGTAAGTCCTGTTATTTATTTATTTTCTGTTATTCCAAAAAGTAGGTTAATGCGAGTATAATAGTTAACTGGTAAATGCGTTCTGCTGCAAGAGGAGTTAACAAACGTCTAATTTTTTTAAGTAGTCTTAGTCTGCCACAAGCTTTTTTATAAGCATTGTTGAAATAACTACTCATGTTTAGTGTCGGGTCTAGGTCAATACCAAGGTATTTATAGCTCAAAATGAAACATGTAGAGTTGAAGTTGTAAGAAACGTTCATTGTACTTGGTTATCTTGAGAGAGAATTTCCTGTACCAAACAGCATGGATTCCTTTTTACCGACTCCAAGGTTGAGTATTGGCTCGTTTTTTATCCACCACTTTGAGATTTCTTTCATATCGGAAGAAAGACGCAATTCTATAATAAAAAAAATCTTTCTAGGAACGTATATGACTCTGTCGTCAGAATAAATAATAGATTTTGAATGTTTCAAACAAAGGTCATTAAAGTAAATAATAAAAAGTAAAGGGCCCAATATTGATCCTTGAGGTAAACTACATACAACTTTTCCTGTTTCAGATATTGTGTTTTGAAAACAAATTTGAGATCTGTTAAAAAGGTAATCTTTAAACCAGCAGCAGTATCACGAACACCATAACTGTTAAGCTTGTTGATTAGTCCCAGCCAACATTGACATACGGGTCGTCAACTGGGTCCCGTATGGTAAGACTAACAATATCCCGCCGGATCTTGGCCGCGGTTTCCATATAGAGCCCATATGGGTATCCCGTATGGGTCCCAGTCAAATCCCTTACATTAAAACCGTAAGGGGCCCATTTGGCTTTGCAACTGGAACCCATATGAGAAACCCATCGGGAACCCGCCGGATCTTGGCCGCTGTTTTCCTCTGGGGCCCATATGGGTACCCCCGCCGGGTATCCCGTAAGGGTCCCTCGAGGTCTACCCATTGCAAATCGTGAAAAACTACGTTTAAATGTTTAAAATTTACCGAAAAAGCAAATTTATATATAACTTGATTGGTTTATTTAAAAAAAAAATTAAAATTACAGTCGAAATTAAGCAAACATTTAAACGATTCTTTAATCGTGTATCGAATGCTTTCACGGTTATATCGCGAATTGGAAGCTTTTCCATTGTTGTTTAAACGACTTCTTTGAAAAACTCTTTACACAATATTTCGTTTCACTATGACCTGTAAAAAGATTAAAGTTAGTCTTAAATTTTATAGGTAAAATAAATTATTTTACCTATAAAATTTATAAATATTAAATACCTATAAAATATGTTATAAATCTCTTACGATTTCTCCTAAAACTATTCAGATAAAAAATGTAATTTTCAACATCGAAGGTAGAAAAATATAATCTTTAATTTTATAATCGACATTCCTTTGAACGTTTTAAAATGTACTTCTAATAAATATGCACATGCTTGTGATTCATATAATAAATTGATAACATTCCTTTAGTTACTGATAAATAAATTATATAAAACTAGTATATAAATATAATTTTATATTTATATTGATTATAATTTGATATATACTGTTTACAGTGCTGGGAGTATTTTAAATACCAAGTATTTAAAATACTATTTTAAATACTTTCGCTGTATTTGTACTTGTATTTTAAAATACTTAAAGTATACTTAAAATACTTTTTATTAGTATTTTGTATTTTATACTCATTGAAAATACTTATTGAAAATACTTATAATTTAAATACTGCTTAAAGCATTTACAATGCACATTGTCCACTTTGTCGCTGTTTATTCTGAAGTGTCACTTAGCCATTTTTATTTATCTACCTTGGTTTCATTAGGGTAATTATAAATTATTTTAAAATAAAAATGGCTGCGGTTAACAACGAATATAAAAAGACTTTTGCGGTTAACAGCAAAAATAAAGACTTCTAGTCTTTTATTAGTATATAATAGTATGTTATATATATATATATATATATATATATATATATATATATATATATATATATATATATATATATATATAATGACATGCAAAAGTGGTTTTCGAGCAGCAAGATAGCAATCTAGGCCTTTCTTTTTAGGCTTTCTTATTTATTCAATCTCTTATTTAATATTTTATTTTCAAACAGTCCATCTACTAACACTAACATTACCAGGCGTATTTGTGAACCCTTTTTAGCTTTTTAGTGTATATCTTATACAGGTACCTGTATAACATCAGCCTATATATAGGCTGACCAGACCATTTTTTATAAAAAGAGTATTTTTCCTAAATTCAACGATGAGCCGCATAAAGGGTCAGATTTGTGTGATGGAAATTAACATATTTTATCTGTTAATGTAAATATATAAATATTGTTTAAAAATGCAACTGAAATCATGTAAAGCTAATATAATCTGTTAATGCAATATTTATTATATAAAACTATTTTAAAGATACTTTTCAGAATTTTTTCATGCTTTTTTTAACTAATTTTTTTTCTTTAACTTCTAAATAATTAATTAATTAAGTGCATGTAAAACTAGGGTTGCCGACGTCTGGCAAAAGGAGGACATGTCCTCCTTTTTTATCCTTTGTCTTCTGTCCGGCAGTCGAAGCTGAAAACATTTCAAATGTCTGGCTTTTTAATTGTTTTAAGTTCATTTTTTTTGCTTTTTTTTTTTTTTATATGCAGTTCCTCTTTTTTTTTTTTATTTACATGTATTTCCTCATTTAAACTTATTAAACATTTGATGACCTTTGGTATGCATTTTATACTTGAATAAAAAAAGTACCATTTTGGATGATGTACACTATTCCTAAAACTGTATAACTTTTAAAAAATTTTTTGACGTTCTATTCTTAAATTGAAATGTAAGGTTCTACTTTTAACTCTGCGTGTTTCGCTTTTTCCAATTATTGTTCTATAGAACGATAAAGAAATTAAAAAACTTAAAAAAGTATAGATCAATGCTTTTTTAATTAAAACTTTTTATGTAAGCACATTTTCTATGTCAGTTTTTGCTCTTATAGCAACAACAGCACTTAAATTGAATTGCTACTTTTTTAGAAAAATGACTTTAATTTCTACAAAATTCAATTTCAAATTCTCAAGTACTATAAAAACAAAGTATTCATGCTTTGCTGAAGAATGCAAAGAGAATAAGGCAAAGTGTACGATTTGTGATAGTTACTTGTCCGTCGCTAACAAGAAGCTAATGACTTAAAGCACCATGTTAATAGTAAGAAATATAAAAACCTAATCAATGTGTCAGCGTCATCGACAAGTTGACATCCTATTTTCAATCTAAAAACTCAAAGATATTGCAAAAATCCCACGCAGCTGAAGCAACTTTAGCATTTCATACAGTTTGTCATAATCAGCCTTACAACTCGATAGCCTGCACAGCTGGTTTAATGCATGAACTATTTGAAGATTTGGAAATTGCAAAAAAAATAACGCATGTTCAAAAAGTAAAACTGAGGCAATTATAAAGAAGGTAATAGGTCCCCACACTGTTGATCAACTGGAGAATTCATTAAATAGTATTTCATAGGTTGGTCTTTCCACAGATGCTATCAATCACGGTTCACAAAAAATATTTCTGATCGTTTTTCAATACTTTGACTAGAAGGCAGGTGGTATCCAAACAAAAATTCTCACGTTAGATAACACACCAAATGAAACCTCTGAAATCATATTACAATATATTTTGAAAATACTCCAAGCATATAAATTTTCGTCTAAGTGTGTTGCTTTTGGTGGAGACAATGCTAATGTAAATTTTGGAGGCATTAAAAGAAAAGTAGACAAAAATATGTTCTCGCATTTGAAGGAAAGTTTAAAAAACTGTTGGTGGTACGCTTATCTTTATTTGCATTCATTGATGTCACTCTTATAAGTAAATATTGAAGCAGTTGAAAGGGAAGAAACGTCAGTTAAAGAAGTTATGAGCCTTCTTCACTCTACCTGGCAGAAGTTAAGTTAGTGTATGAAGCGTACATTCTTTATTTGGTAAAGCGGTTGAAACCTTTTGATGAATTTCAGTGCTTTGGTTGGATGTATTTAAAAAAAGTAAAAGACAACGCATTTGATGACCTTTTGGTATGCATTTTATACCTGAATGAAAAAAGTATCATTTTGGATGATGTACACTTGTTTGACCAATACTGTAATCTTAAATTAATTGTGCAAGGCAAAAATGAGCAGTTTTATGAAATACCCTTTTTTTTATTATTTAAAACTTGTCCAAATACGAGTTGCTTCTCAGAGATGCTTAAAATTTGTGAAGCATTCTTCTATATCCCTGGACACAACGGAAATGTTGAAAGAGTGTTCTCGTTGATTAATGCTCAATGCATAAAGGTAAGAAACAGACTTTTTTAGTTGACTCTGTAAAGAGCGTTGTTCTCACAAAGTATAATTTAAAGAATCTTACCTTTGAACAGTTTTATAAATATATGATTGCTAACAAAAACCTTCTTCGTAAAGTTGGCTCCTCCGAGAATTATGTTATTAGACAAAGATGTTATAGTAAATAATTTAATATATTATTACACTGTATACCTGAAAGTTGCCTTCTTTTTTTTAATTGAAAAATATTTATTGCAATTGTAATTTGGAGATTATTACTCGAGTTTGCAACAAGTTGGTTAAATAGATGCGTAGCCTGAAAAAAAACATCTTAAAGATATTTTAAAAATTCGTTCATTGTTACTGCGACAATTTTGATATTTTTCCGTTTTTATTATTATTAGATAATAGTTTATAATACTGGCAGTTTACCCAGTATCTTTGTGTTCTGTAACATATAACATTAACGGATATTATAACTAACGGATATATTAACGTATATAAAATGTTATACTTTGTTGTTTATTCTCATCCGGTGTAATTACTGTGGTTAGAGGGTCAGAGTCTTGCCTCCCCCCCCCCCCCATCCTCCAACCATAAAAAAGTCAATAGCCCTCCAAAATCTTAAAAACCTTACGTTTTTAGGTATTACTACAATTAAGTAAATCCTCCTTTTGATATTTCTATGTCCTCCTTTTGGCAACTGTGTATCTGGCAACCCTATGTAAGACTAATATGCAATTTATTAATATGCAAAAAGTCTTACATGCAGCTAATAATGCTTTCATAACACTCTTAGCTATACTAATTTCAAAATGGCATTTATTTTCAGCCTAATATTGACAAAATAAGCTAAGCAAATATTTACGTCTTTTATTAGTTCGCAATACAGTAAATACAAATGCAAAAAGCATTTCAAGCAGCTGAAACTTTACTACTGTATTTGAATTGTTTACATATTAATAGAGATTTTCCACCTGAAAATTAAAGGAACTGATTAAGATTTTCATAATTATATTTAAACCAATTTTAATAAAACAATATCAGTCAAAATACTAATTTTATTATCATCAATAACAATAAGCAACCTATGAATAATAATAAAAAAAACCTTTAAAATAGTTTATAAAAACTATTTTTAAGATTTTTTTGTTTTACTATAAGTTTGATAAGCCTATATCTCAGCCATGACTATTAAACTATTTTAAGGTGGTTTACCAGGAAATATATTTTTTTTGTCAAATTGAATTTTTTTTTTCAGAATATTAAATAAAATAGTTCCAATAGCGAAATTTAGTTACTAGTTATGAAAAAAAATTTAAATTTCTGAAATTTTTTATAACAAACATCAAATTTTAGCCGAAAAAGGCATTAAACTGTACACATGGATGAAACAAGAAAACTCAAAGATAAATTATCTTTTTCTTTCAAAATTTTGCACAAATAATCTTGCTTATATTATCTAGTTCCTGAAATAAAATGAAGTTCATTGCACAAGTAGAAAGGCCAATTATTAAAATTTGCTATAACTTATACCACTTTTCAGGGGGTCTACATGAAAAAATCATGAACAATGAGTAATAACACTGTAAATAGAGCACCTTATGTCTTGATTTTAGTTCAGTCTCCAGATCTAAGTTATAACTGCAAATGCTGAAAATTTCAGCTTCATATCTTAAACCGATCTGGAAATATCTTGTTCCACATAAAGGTAAATAGCAAAAAATGACATATTGAGAAAACAGCATTCTAAAAATATAAAGATAAAAAACAGTCTAAAAACTTCCAGAAGCATACAATTTTTTAGCTTCAAGTTCTTGTTCTTTATCAAACCAGCCTTTAGATAATCCCCTTAATTGAATTCTTCTTTTTTTAATAAAAGTTTTTTCTTTTCTCTCCATATTACTAACATGACGCTTGTCCTTTTTCAATGAACCAGTTAGAGTCTTACCACTGTGTGGTATATTTAGATACTCAAAAACGCATTTAAGACCAGATGTTCCTTCATTAAAACTCAATATAGCTGAATTCACTCCAATTTCAAGGGTAACTTTCTTCACAAACACATTTTTGGGACACCTAGACCAAATTACATTATTGATCCCTTCATTGCAATTTTGTGTTTCTCCATGAACACACTTTTTCAATAATTGGTCATCACTTAAATCATTGAAATCACTTAATATAATATCATGAACCCATATAGGTAGATTAACTTTTGGCTTATAATGGTCATTTCCCTGGTCATCATCTGATTTTTTCCACTTACACCAACTTTCAGGTCCTACAGGACATAAAACATGGTGTTGTGATTGACTGTTGAAATTGGTACAGTGAAAAAGGTACTGCTCTAATGTTCTTTTTCATTTGGTATATCTTTTGTGTATCATTTAATTTGCAATTTTTAGCAGTTTGGCGAATAGCCATTCCAAAATAGTTCTGGATGATATTCACTGCCCTTTCTGTCAGATTATTTTTTCCAGTTAACTTTAGCCCTCCGTGTTTCTCTTTACGACGAATACGGAGACGGGTTCCAATTCTTTTCTGAATGTGTCCAATGCACTCAAACTTTGATATCATACTCAGCGTAAGGATCACTTGCTACTACAAGATAGTACTTATATATGAGTCCATACAATTCCAATGAGCATTGAAAGATATTAGGTGCACCAATCCTTTCCATTACCCCTAACAAGTTTGTGTGGTTTAAAGAACAATTGTGATTTGTTTTCCAGTTTTCATATTTAGAATGTTGTTTTCTGTTGAACCAAATTTGACACCCTCTGCAATACTTGCTTAATACATCTGCATCAACACATTGACCGCTACTTATAGCAGTAACTACACCATTAAGAGAAGAATGTCCTTGTTTCTGCCAAGTACCATCAAGAGAAACCTGGATTAATGGAACACCGGTAGTGAATTTTTCAACAGCATTTGCTTCAATTTCATTTGCAGCAAACTTTAGCAGCAATACAACCTTTAGCAGCAATACAATCTTTAGCAGCAGAATCATAAGCAGCTTAAATCAATTTATGATTATGTTGAAAAGCATTTACATTCATGCAACTCATATTTGTAATATAAGCGAAACGACTCATAGAAAAGCAATAATCATTCTTAAGTTAATATCAAATGCACTCCTGCCTTTACTTTGTGTGCTTTTGTCTGCAGTATTACTTGTAAAAGTGCACCATTCATATGAACATGATGTGCATTTGATTTTCAAACTGTGTGAAAATTCCATTCTCTTTGATAATCATTTTGTATGGTTACTCTATTTTGACAATCTGGGCAGCTACCAACTTGCATTAATATTTCTTTGAGAATAGGAAAATACATAATTAAATTAAAATCATCTGAACACTGTTTTTCATTCAATTTAAATTAGTTAAGCTTTTTAGCACTACATGATTTTTTTAGTAAAGTTGTTGTTACTATTTCGGTTTTACTTGCTTTTTGGAACTTGTTCCCAGCGAATGTCCTCTTCACTTTTCTTAAATGATTTTTTATATTAGCTATATTTAAATAATAAAAGAACTAAAATCCATAAACAACTTCATTAGTAAAGATAAACATAAATATAAAGTTTTGTCATTTAGTCATCTCTTATATATAGGTACGCGTAAATCCGGATTTTACAAAGCCGTTTTTTCGGCCAAATTCTGTGACACGCTTTTTCAAGTTACTTGAAATGTTGCATGGTATGAACTTGTTTTGCTCTGTTATTTTTTAGAAATATGTATCAACATAGATATTTTTTTGAATACTAGAATTATGGAACTTTAATTTTACATGGATTTCTTTGAGTTAAAATTTTTTTTATTATGAATTTAATGTTGTTAAAAGCTTAAATACCAGACCTGAAAAGCACACACAAAAAAAATAAAATTACAGTGAGCAGATTCGTCACTTTAAATCTGAAAAAAAAGCTTTGAAATTAAATGAAAAGCATAAGTTAAGGCAACTCAAAACTAAGCATAATGCTGCTGTTTTTTACAAGTAACAGGGTAATTGCTAGTTTGGAGAATGATTTGCTCCAGATTAAGGAGGAAAGAAATGTAATTATGCCAGAAGATGAAAAAACAAATTTATTACAAATAAGAATAATAATTTATAATATGCTGTTGTGTAATATAACCAACAAGTAACATTCCATATCTTATGAGCCAAATAGGGCATTATATGGGTGTTATTTTTAATAATATTTCTCATCGAAGTACTGTTGAACAAAGAGCTCGTGAACTTGGCAGTATTTCAGATTTGCAAGCAGCAGAGTGGGCTATGCATAATAATAATTTTACTCTTGGGTTTGATTAATAGCATTAACTTAACATCTTAAGATAAATGTCTTGTGTTTGCTCTAGATCAGTTATCAGGAGAAACAGCATTTGATTATGAAAGTCATATATGCACTTCAATTGATTATATGGCATTTGTTTATTCAGGTTTTTACCAAAGTAGCTTTAATGAATGTCATAACTCGATTATTAAAATATATCTAACACAATGTCAGACAGAGTTGCAGTCAACCATCTTACTATAAGCAAAGTTTGTGCAACCTGGGGCAATAATTTGAATGAGCTGAACTGCCATTTGCACCCTCTTGACACAATTGCAGTTTCATGTCACTTGAGTGTGCAGTTTAATGTCGCTTGAATGTTCTCTTGAGTGTGGGAGTTGTTTGTTATTTGGAAATGATTGAATGGTAGTTAAAATTGTTTTAGCCATGAACAAAATGAGGTTTATAGATGTCAAAGGTGATCCAAAGGGATTTGTAAATTTTTTTAATGAAAACGATCTACTACGAAGTATTATTCCTAGATATGAAAATCGGCTTCATAGTCTTTTTCATAATTGTTTCATTTTTATCAAGCATTACAGTGGGTTTAAACATTTCCTCACTGTTGGAACAGTAAAATGTAAAATTCTAAGAGAGGCATTTTGTAATAAAACTGCAATAAAAGAAATATGCAGGCTTGCATTGTTTGAAAAACTCCCTACTGAGCCTTGAATAGAAAAATTTTAGGTTTTAGGTGAGGATGCAACTTTTGATCATGTTTCTGGTAGCCAGTTAGTGAAAAAAAGTTTTGCTAATAATTACAAATAGTAAATCTGATACAGCTGCTCAGTTTTGCAGAAGAACAGATTTTTTGGGGAATACTCTTGCCCCTAACATTTTAAAATCAATATATGCTCCATTGCTAACCACTAACACTCGTATAACTTTCATTGATAACCAGCTTAAAAAAATGACTTTGTCTTGAAGCGACAATATAAAAGGTATTTCTCACTTTCTATTACACTAAAGACACTCTAGACACTAAAGGCGGTAAGAGGCGCAAAAAGGAGGAACTTGGTAGATATATCTTAATGATGTTGTAAATTTGTTTTTTTAAATGGTTTTTTACTAAATGAACTAAATGAAATGAATAATTTTTATTAAACTTATTTCATATTAAGAATTTTAAAAATTAAATTTACCAGCTTCATCTATGTCATCACTGCCATTATGCATCCAGAGTGAAAACCAAGACCTCCTTGGTAAGTTTTTTATTGTGTTTTAATTTTTGTTTTTCATTTTAATCTTTCGAACACTCATTTAATATTTTTGTTTTAAATATAGACTTGTCTAGGAGTGATTTCTTGGTTTGGCGCCAAAGCCACCTTGGGCCTAAATCAAAAAGGGCCTTCCGCATATGGGCCTGATGATGGAAGAGGGATGGCAGAGGACTCAGGAATGTAGTTATTAACTACTATAAATATACTTATTAATAAGTTTACATAGATTCACTTAGCTGAATCTATATACACTTCTTGGTAGGTGTATGTATAGTGTGTATGTATATATTTATTAAGTTGATACTTGTATATAATCTTTTTGTATATTAATTTTTGTATATTAATTTTTGTATATAGTTGAGTTTGATTTTTTTATGAAAACTTTGTGTTTTATATTAATGCTATTTATTATTACAAAAACATAATATTTAAGTTTTAACCCACTCTACCCAAGGTGTGAGAGGTGTAGAGCTTCCGAATAATATCCTCTTGCACCCTTTTCACACATTTATCCCTAAAACCTTTCTTTCTTTTGATACTAAATCGCATGCATTTTTATATGAAGATACAAAGTAATAATCTTGATATTGGGTCAGAGGGTGTGCCCGAAGCCAAAAGAACTTCTAGCCTATCAACCTAAAGTATCCAAATCATATTTGATGGTACCCTGTTAGAATATATTAAAAAAATACAAATAAAAATTATGAATTTCAATTAAATAAAAATATTTTCTTTAAAAAATCTACATTTTTCTATATAATAAAGAGTTTTGTAGACGCCCCTCTAGCGCCCATTGTACACTCTTTGTATATATATATTGCTCTTTGTTAGACCTATGTTTTGATACCAAGTTGTATGTATTTCGATAAGAATTGACCAAGTTATGACGTTTTAAGTTAAAAAAAACACTCAAATCTAATCACAGTTTCTTCAAGAAATCCATTTATCAAAAATTCGGTACTCAAAATGCCATAACTTTTTGTAGAATTGTTCAATTTTGATAATTTTTTCACCTTTAAAATACTGAATTAAAAACCTTTCCAATGATATATAACAATTAGTGTTTGATTAATTTAAAAATTTCATGTCACGTACCTATTATATAACACTGAAAGTAAATGTAGTTTGTTTATTTATTTTTTAATCTACTGTATAGAACAGACTTAACCATCATACTAAAATTCAATTTTTTGAAAAGTATGCCAAGTATACAAAAATTAGTCCAAAACAAGAAAGAAAAGTGTGTTGATAGGGGCCGTTGCTATGGAAAATTATTTTAACCACCTCGTTTAAATCTTAAAATAAACCTTTTGTGTTTATATTTCTGAAAAACAGATTTCAGAAATAAATTTAGGGATAATTAATTATCTTAAAACAATCTAACTGAAAATTTGAAAAATATAAACTTTATTTCCTGGTAAACCACCTTAAAGGTTGTTAATAAAAAGCAACCATTATAATAGTTTCATTGTCATATAGATATATATGAGATATAGATTTATCAAATTTAAATTTGTTAGTACTCTTGTATTAATCTAGTCAAAAGAAATGTTAGATTTAAGGCGCAGTTATGAATGATATCGGGTAATGAAATCACCTCCTCGACCGTGTAACTGTTTAAACAGATCTGCAGTAAACGATTTCAGACTTTAACAAGTTTTCAATTATTCTTTATGGTCGATTTTCATAAATAACAATTTTAGCTCGTTTTAATACAACTTTTATTGATCTCGAATTCATAAACTATTCATTTCAAAAAGTAAAAAGTTTTTATTTATTAATATATATATACAAAAGAGTTTATGAGATGATTTTCAGAAAAAGAGAGAGTATAAAAGATTTTACTTTAAAAAGAGTATAATACTCGAGAAAAGAGTCCGTCTGGTCACCTTATATATATATATATATATATATATATATATATATATATATATATATATATATATATATATATATATATATATATATATATATATATATATATATATATAGGGTGACCAGACGGACTCTTTCCTCGAGTATTATACTCTTTTTATATTAAATTATTATATATATATATATTATATATATATATATATATATATATATATATATATATATATATATATATATATATATATATATATATATATATATATTATAATTTAATATTCGTAGCTTATTTAACGATAATAAAACAAGTTAATGTATAAAACATATGAAACACACAAGAGATATTTACTTTGTCGATTTTTGATGTTTTATATATTTAGTTAGAAACAAAAGTTTGCTGAGATTAAAAGTGACCATTTTAGAAAATTAAACCACGCTTAACTTATCTTGAGTTGTTTTGTTTTAAAGTCTATTTATTGTAGAAAATTTATCATAAATAAAAAACTGGCTACGTCTGTAGTAGCATGGTCTAATTAATCAATCTTTACGGACACACAAAAACAATGATCCAAAAAAATTTTTTTCTTATCTTTGTTTTTATTTTACAAAATGTATCATTTATTTGATAACACTGGGCAACAAAAAAATATCATTTTTTTTGTTTATTCAAATTTTTATTCAAATATAAACTAATCTAATATAAACAAATATAAACTTTTATAAAATTTTTTATTCAAATATAAATTAAATTTTTATTCAAATATAAACTAATTTTGTTTATTCAAGTTTTTATTCAAATATAAACTAATTTAATATAAACAAATATAAACTAACTTTTATTCAAATATAAAATAAATTTTTATTCAAATATAAACTAATTTTGTTTATTCAAGTTTTTATTCAAATATAAACTAATTTAATATAAACAAATATAAACTAACTTTTATTCAAATATAAAATAAATTTTTATTCAAATATAAACTAATTTTGGGCTGAGAAAAAAAAAAAACGAACATTTTTTATTAGCTCTAGTTTCTGAGATATACAATAAATTTAATAATGGCAATAAATTTTTATTTCAATTAATTTGCAATAGAGCAATATGACATATAATTTACATACTCTAATAATATTTAAAGAACATTTGGTTTTTTTTATTACAAATATATTTTGACAGCTTTCAAGCTAATAGGTATAAACATGATTATGGGGTATCGTAAAGAGATTGCGAACAAATTACTCCCTTAAGAGCTTCCCAAGTTTCCTTTTCTTGACCTTTCAAAACATCGTCAAATGCAGGATCCTTCATAAGTTGACGTATTTGTGGCCCAATAAAATATACCCTCTTTAACTTTTGCATCATTTACTTTTGGAAATTTGATTCTTAAATACCTTAAATACCAGACCTTTTTGTTCATACCTTGAAATTTTTTTTTTATTAAACCCAATCTAATATGTCATGGTGGAAGAAAAACATCTTTTGTATTCACGAGTGGTTCAGCAATAACATTTTTTTCATCTTTTGAGATTTCTTGCGGGCCAGTCTTCTTTTATATAATGTGAAATTCTGTCTCTACTGTCCCACAAAGCAGCAGTATTTAGTATAGCCTAATTGCATTCTTAAAAGTATAGCAAAGACATTTAGATCACCACAAATTTTCCATTTGTGTTAATTATGACTGAGTTAAGTAGAACTTTCATGTTTATATAAGTCTCTTTCATGTGAACTGCATGGCCAATAGGAATAGAAAGAGGACGGTTTTCATTTGCAGTAATACACCTTTCAAGCTTAGCTTAGATGAGTGCATCAGCAATCTCCATTCAGTTAGATCATAGTTCAAATTAAGACAATACATTAATCCAAAGACATCAATGTAAATAACAAGGTTTTATTTTTCTTCTCCAAAAAAGAAAGCAGATTTTGCGGCCGTTTTCTCTAATGTGAAACGTTGACATCAAATTGGAGTAGATTCCACTGCTTTAGTCTTGAGCCTAGAAGTTCTTCCTTTTCCTGTGACAAGTCCAGATCTCAAACAAGATCACTTAATTCTGCTTGACTTTACTATACAGATGACAGCTAATTCTGCTTAACGTGGGATCAAGCAGAATTAGTTGTCATCTGTATAGTTTTTAGGCTCCCTCCATACCATAGGAACAGCAAAAGCCAAAGATCTTTTTTTTATTTTTCAACCATTCTCGTAGTGTAACCGAACAAGAGCTACAGCATATATTTGGAGCCCATGACTTATCCTGGTGCCCTACCTTCGTATCGAAGTAATGTTGGTAAGCAGTCTTCATAAGAGGTGTCATAATTCTTTACTGTGAAAAAAATGTTATTTCACCACATATGTAACAAAAATTGTCCACTAAATTTACACACTTCATCGGCATGTTGATTTCATAAATTTTACACTAGTAAATGAAAAATAAAACTAAGAATAGATTAGATCAGAAACTATGGAAAACTCACATAACTAATATTACAAGTTTTAAACATTAAGAAAACATTTTAGATACAAGTTTTAAACATTAAGAAAACATTTCAATTCAAAATCACTCTTAAGCAGTGTAATATGCAAAAAAATTGAGGAAATTCGGAAATTATTGTATGTAATATAAGGATTTAGTAAAAACCCGGGTTTTTTTACCGCAGAAAATCCTGCACTAAAAAAGATTAAAAAAATTAAAATAAATATTTTTTTATTAACTAACGCTAACATGTTTCGGTTGAAAAATATTTAAAATATTAAAATGGAATTTTTTTTAGAAAAGTAAGTAAAATCCTATTTCCGCTTGGCGACGCATAGTGTGGCATAGTGTGGTACAGTGGGCTAGAATTCACTTTTACTGGACAAAACTAATAACTCATCATATAAAAAAGATTTAAGAACCATTTTGCACTGTTTACTAATTTGAGGATTGCGGTTTTGATTCGAGGCATTAGTTTTAACTTAAGTTTGCTAGGGATACCTAAATTGCTTAGCAACCACATATTCTATTAACCTTTTTATTTTATTAACAAATATAAACTGGAAAAAGTAATAACTTTATTGGATAACTTCCATGATTAACAAAGTGAGTATTTTTATGCTACAAATATTGTGGTACTATGGATTTTTTATTTGGTTGATAGTGACACCTAAGATGCTTGGCAACGGCTCATTTTGCATAGTTACTAGCTTAAGTAACTTTTCTTAAAGCATCATTGTTATAAACTAGACTAATACTAATTTGGGAGTCTGATTAAAAAATACTTTATGCATTTAAAAAATTTAACACATTCCAAATTACTAACTTTAAGTATTATTATGCAGTTTTAGGGCCCTATATATTTCATAAAACTACAACATAATGCATATAAAAAGGAACCTAAAGCTTAAACCTTTTTGTGTATATAATAGGGGAGACCGGGGCTAGTTGGCTCGGTTTTTACTCTATGAGCTCTGTAGCCCTAACAGTACATTTTTTTAAAAATAATAAAGTGTAGTCTTAAAGAGTATGGATTAGGGTATCTTATAAAATTTGCATTCATTTACAAAAAAAAATTCTTGGGGCCTTTCCGGACCCTCAAAAAAAAAAAAAAAATTTGCGCCAACTTACCCCACCACGGGGTAAGTTGGCGCAAACTATAAAAATGATTATTAATGCACTATTAAGTGCAAAATTAATAGATATTTTTTTAAAATTAATTTTTGCAACAATTTTATCCCAAAATTTAATATTACTTTTAGCTGGTACCAAATATTAGTCCGTATAAAAGCCAAACAGTAACCTACCTTTTATCTGTGGAAAAAAAAACTAAACATAATTTTTTTTTAATTTTTTTGTAAGAATAAATATTTTCAATATTGTTAAAAATAAAAAAAATAAAAAAAAATAATTTTATAAAAATAAATATTTTTTTCCATAGTAAATGCTATGAGCCAACTTACCCCGTAAAAAATTTGTCAACTTACCCCGAATGCTTTTTTTTTAATAAACAGTCTATAGATCCTGAAAAACGGCAGCTTTGAAAAAAAAGTCTGACTGGATATAGTAAACCAATTGTGACTGGAACTTTTACAATAATTTTTTTTTCATACGACTAAATATTTTCTTTGAAGAGTAAAAAGGAAGCGATGTTCTAAAAGTTACGTTTTTGTCCAAAAAACGCATAAATCTCAATATCTCCCATGCGCATGCGCGAATCCTGACAATACTACAGTGAATGATGAAATGGTCAATGAGGAAGTTTCTGAGTAATTTTTGTCACTTTCTGATGAAAGGCTCTAAAGATAAACGCAGTTCGTCAACGTACCCCTGCGGCCAACTAGCCCCGGTCTCCCCTAATATAAATTTTTGATTTAAAATTATATTTTGATCCAAAACTCATATATTCTGATAATTGTTAAACAATTATCAGAACAAGCTATAGCTTCTTTTTTCTTTATTTTCTTGGCGCAAACTACAACCTAATGCAAACAATAGTTTTTAAGATGAATATGATGCAACTAATGACGTTAATCTTCTTTTCTTTGTTTTAGTACTTAAAGTATTAAAATTCACCCGAAGCCTGCCAGATACTACAGTTGAATAAGAGCAGAGTTTTCTTTATCAATGGAAGCCGTTAGTAGATTATTTTTATTATCAACTCATTTTGGTTCATTTTGTAGCCATTGTTTGTAATTCTCTTCATAATGAATTTTAGAGTTTTTGCATATATACATCTGTCAAAGATGCTTTATGAAATTAGACTGATTACTTTTTGCAGTTAAATTTATGCCATTTGCAACTGCATACAAAATACTAGGATTAGTTAAGTTTAAGTTTTCTTGTATTATATATGAATAAATATCTATATTTTTCATGTTTAACTATATAAATATATGAATTTCATTTGCATTTGCGGACGTCCGCAGATTATAGAACAAATTTATATTGAAAATATACATATTGAACAATGTATTTTTTAAGTGTTAAATTACTGAATCAGTTTGGACCTGTCGCTTGAATTTTGGTCCGCAAAAATTTTTATCCCAGACCAAAATTTTTGTTGAAAGTTATGGTGCGGCCGGATCAATTATTTTGATAATTTTGTTTCGCTTTGAAAAAAATGAACCGTGATTTTATAATGATATTTACGCGCATATTTTCTAGCTAATGACGGACCAAAAATAGGTTAAAACTATTGATTTAAATTTAATTTTAAACTAAATTAAGGTTTAATTAAAATTAAAAATAAATTAATTAAATTTAATTAAAATTAAATTGTTGAATATAAACTTAAAGTTTAAGTTATATAAGCCGAAATAAAACATTAAAAAAAGTTTAACAGGTGTAAAAGAGTGACAAGAGGGGTTGGAATAAAAGGGGTTGGAAACTTTAGTCCATATCTAACAGACGAGGGTGGGAGCTGGAGTTTGGGGAGCTGGAATTTAAAAAAGTTAGAAGGAGAGAAGGGGGGGATTTATAACTATTTTTAAAACAAAAAAGTCAAAAAATTTAAACTTTTTTAATTTTTAGATTATTTGATTCTAGGGTGACTTTCGGTCATATGCGTATTTTTTTAATAGCTGTTTTATCATAATTTCAATTGGGTTTAGTATGCTGAAATAACTTTTATAATTTGGTAAGAAATAAATTAAAAGTTCATTTTCGACAAATCAAGATTTACTAGGTCTACGATTTTCAAAGCCTGTTTACACTGATTCTTTTTGTTTTTATTGGTGACTGAAATAATTATTTTCTAATTTTTAAGGACGATTTTCGCAGAATTTTTTTTTTACTTTTCAGATATAAATTTTTTGTGATAACAAGTAAAAATTGATAAACGGGGGAGGATGTTACTTAATAGGTGGTACAATTTTCCAAAAACTAACAAACCATCCCAGCCCCTTTTGTATATAGGACTCGAGAGTAATACACTTAATTTGTAACTTAGCTTTTGTTTTGCTTTGCCAAAAGTTATTTAACTTGTTAAAAGTTTTCTTCTAAAGTCTAAACAAAGTAAAAAAAAAAAAGAGACGTTTCTCTATACATGTTGAGTAACAGTTGTTGTGCACGTCACTTTCGTGCATGCTAACAGTTTTCTTTTTATTTTTCTTTCTTAAACGCCTTTAGGAAAAAAAGGTCAAAATTGATTTTTTTTACAAAATGAACTAGTTTAGATGTCTACAAACGTTAATGAATATATATTTTAAAAGAGCTCTGAAAAAATTCATAAAATTATTAGTTTCAAAAAACGTTTTACAAAAACTTTCTCCTAATAATTTTTTTTAATTGCCTTTTTCTCGAAATGCTTAATTATTAGCATATTAAGACGTTTTGAAAAACGACAGCAGCGTATATTTGTCGTAAAAAAATAAATGTAGCAAAAAAAACTTTTAATAAAAGAAAGTTTTAAATTTTTTTTTAGCTACGGACTTTTTTTTTTTTGCCTCCACAGCAGCACCATATGGAATAATAGGACTGTCTAATTAAGTTTCAGACAAATTTTTTTTCAGACCATCCGCAGCTTATTAGGACTAATTACCTGAGCACATCAATAATATAAATATTTCAATCTTGACGCATACGTAACAATTTTTTTCTCCCGGTGCACAGTGGGCCAGGTGGTAGACAAAACCTAAAAAATAAATGTTTATTATATTCAAAACCATATATTAAAACATATTTGTTATACTCTAATTTAAAGTTTTGAAAATTGTTTTGAGTATAATAGCATCTTTTAAAACCACAAATATCAGTTGCGGTTTCATGTATAATGAAAAAAAAAATTTTTTTTAAAAAAGCGTGAAATTTTTATTTTTTATGCATGGCTATAGTAAACAGTAAGTTTTAAAACTTTATGAGCTTACGGGATTATTTTATATATTTAAAATATTTAACGGTAAAGCTTTTCGAAAAAAAAATATAACGTAAAGATCAGCCTTTATAATACACTTATAATCTGGCTTTAAAACAACGTGGTAAATTTTTAGCATTTAATACTTTTATTTTGTATAAAAAATGTAACATAATTTAGGGAACCTACAAGAACCTATATTGAATGCTTGAACTTGTAAATATAATATGTATACAACCAATTTGAACTATATACATTGCCCCTAACTTCCCCTTTTGGGTTTCTTTAACATTTTAAAAATATGACTTGTAGCTTATGTTATTTGCTTGAAATCAACTTTTATTTCTCGTAAACAAAAATACATGTTATTTTGTTTGTTATTTTATTCAATACAAATTGCACTGTTAACCTAACATTTTTTTTGTTTTTTTATTTAGTAATAATATAAAAATTGGTGACAGTTACGGACTTATACAACAAAATAAACTAGTTTCTAATGATATACCATTCTTTTCATCGAAATTAACTGTTCTAGTCTCTGCAGATATTAAACTAGAGGATTTTGAGTGAAAAAATTTATAAAATTACAATGTAAAAAGCTGGTAGCTGCAAATAATGGTAATACTCATTTTGAGAGAAGTAATAAAAACTGGCTAGCTCAAGATTTTCAATACACCTGCAGTACATTAAATGCTACATCATCAGTTAATAAAGTTAGGAAACCATGTCGCTCTTTTGAAAAAGCTTTTAACAAACAAAAAGAATAAGCTTAACAATGTTTTTAATATTTTATTTAGTCATAAATTACTTCAACATGCAACATGCAACAAAATTGAAACTAAGAAGTGAGTTTAAGTACAAAACTGGCACAAAAATTTCTGCTATTTAAAATAAAAACCCCATTAAACCTGCTTAGATATATTCCTCTGATGAAGCTTTAGCATTCATAATTAATGGTGATATACCAAAATCAACATACCAGCTTTTAAGAAATGGTGCTGAAAAAATGGCTGCCACATATATCCTTTGTATAATAGTATAGGATCTTCAAAAGTTAAATGCTATCCCAAGAACATTCAAATGGATGGCTATTCAGTACAAATACCGCTAAAAGATTTTCTAAAACACACTCTTAAAAAGCTATGTGGTATACATAACATAATGCTAAGGAATTAACTAAACTAACGATTAGATGCAAGGCTGGTTTTAATGGTGCTACAGGATAAAGTGTTTACAAACAGGTAAGTTAAAATGAAAATAGTGACGAATTAAGAGTGCCTGTTGATTATTTGCATAGTATCTTTAGACTGATTTTTTCGTTTTTCGTCCGTCTTAATACAAAGTGATTCTTTTTGAAAAGGTTTTAGTAAAAAAAACAGATCAAAATAATTTTGTCCACCATATGTCTAATATCCGGCCCACTGTGCGGTGTTTCGATGTTTTTAAAAATTTTAGCTTTTTCAAAATCTTTTCGTTTGTTAAAGCGTATAATATCGTTACATATGTTTGTATATAATCTCTATAAAACTTCAAAAGTATTTTGTACTTTAAAATATTTTTAAAGCTATATAATAATTTTTTTAACGGAAATAAATGCTATAGATCAAAAAAAAGGAGAGCTTGACGCAATTTTCAAGAGAAAATCAAACTGTAAAACTTGATACATGTTTTCAGTATGTTATAACAATACTTATTTCAAAGTTTACGTACGTTAGATATTTTTATGCGCTTTCGCTCAAATTTCCTTATAAAAGAAAGTGCTGCGACTCTGTCTTGCCACTACCTTGGTTGCAATGGCTGCCAAGGGTTCCGTGTCAAACACGCTTGAATGAGCACTAAGACTATTACTAACATTATTAAGTTCGGCAAAAATACACAGAGATTTATGTTGTCATTAAATAAGGATTGGCATAAATACCAAAAATTTAATGATAATTTAAGTTGCAAAGCAGATACATACACATTAATTATTAATTTTCTTTTATTATTATTAATTATTATTTAATAATTATTAATGAATAATTATTAATTAATTATTAATAAATAATTAAATAACTAATTATTAATAAATAATTATTAATTATTAACATTACTAATTTTTTTTCTAAACGCTTATTTATTTATAATATTATTTGTTACACGGATATTATTTTAAATTCTATTTTCAATACAATATACAATATAAAGCTAAACTTGCAATTAACACATTGCAATGTGTAATACAATGTGTAATACAATGTGTAATACAATGTGTAATACAATGTGTAATACAGTATGTAATACAATGCATTGTATTGAAAATAGTATTTAAAGTAATATCCGTGTAACATATAATATAACTGAAAAAAGCGTTTAGAAAAGAAAAAGTTAAAGATAAAGTTTTTTGATTTTTTAAAGCTTTTTAATTTAAGAAGCTTGAAAATTTTAATCTCTATTTAAAATTTAAATTGCAAATTATAATTTGCAATTTGCAAAATTATATTATTAAATTGAAAATTATTATATAATTTGCAATTTACAAAATTATATTATTAAACTGCAAATTATAATTTAATTTGCTATTTAAATTTTAAAGAGAGAGTAAAATTTTCAAGCTTCTTAAATTAAAAAGCTTTAAAAAATCAAAAAACTTTATCCGATTGATATAATGATTTTAACAATAACTTATTCATTTAATAAATAATGATTATATCTTTAATTACTTTTTGAATAATTTAAGCCTTTATAAAACTCAATATATCGAGTTACCTTAAAAAAAAAAGAAAAGGTTTTTCTTTTTCTGCTTAGAAGCAACGGCATAATATTTTACAAAAATATATACATTTTATAAAAGCTGAATGTTTAAGCTATAAAATAGACAATAATTGTGTTTTTGACAATGTATTTTTTAATTGTATTTTTAAAAATGTATTATTTTACTTTCGACCACCACGTGAACTAGTATTGTCACGGTACCAAAATTACAGTATTCGGTACCGATACCAGTGAAAATCCACGGTTCTCGGTATCAATTTCGGTACCAAACCAAAGTTTAATTTAGACTAAATTTGCCAATAAAAATTCACGATTCTTTGTATCAAAGCAAAACACAAAAACATGCTAGCTGAAAAACACACTATTTTTATTAATAAAGTTAAACAATGCCATTCTTCATACTTGTTTAAAATTGTGTTTCAACTTTTTCCACAAATAATAAATGAAAAATTACAAACCTAAAAAACGCAATTTTTATAAATTAAACAAAATATGCCATGACCAACAAGTAATAAACTAAAATATTATTATAAATGTAAAAAAAACAATGGCATAATTTAAGTATTTCAAGCCAAGGATTGTAAACATTTAAGTAATTAAATAACTAGATAAATAACAAAACAATAAGCCATGACTGAATAATCACTCTTATTTATAAACTTTAACATTTTTATAAATTAAACAAAATATGCCATAACTGAACAACAAGTTGTAAATTAAAATATTATTATACATGTAAAAAAACAAAACAACAACGGCATAATTTAAGTATTTCAAGCCAAGGATTGTAAACGTTTGAGTAATTAAATAACTAAATAAATAACAACATTTTTCACCCAAATCAATACTGGCCTACACAGTTATTCCTTAAGTTACTTTCTTTGCCATTTCCAGATTTTCAGATAGAAACACTAACATATCAACATGTTCCTGACTCAGTCTTGAGCGTTTTGGGCTAACAATGTACCCTGCAGTACTGAACACTCTTTCAGATGAACAGCTAGATGCAGCAATGCAAAGGTACTTCCTGGCAAACTCTGATAGTTGAGGTAGAGTACCCATATTTGTTTTCCACCAGATAAGTGGATCATCCTCAGCACTGACCTCAGGCATCTGATCGTACACCAAGAATTCACCATTTATCTCGTCACTTGCAGAAAGAGGTGCATGACTTGAGGATACTGGCTCTCCTTTTTCTTTCTTTTCCCCTTTGTGTGGTGGAAAGCAGAAACTTTAGGTCATTTTTGGATTTTTTTGATGGCCTGACTTCTTTACTTGACAATCCTCTAGACACCCGAGATGCAATTCCTTCTTTTTCATTGCCCATTTTTTTCACCTCATCCAGGAGACTTTGCTTCACATCATCCTTTAGAGAGACAAAGCTGTTCTTAAATCGTGGATCAAGGCAGGTTGCAGTGTTCAAAAGAAACCGTAGCTGCAGGTCATCATAGCGATGCTGAAGATACTCGTGTATCTTTTCCTTCATTTCTTGGGCTAATGCAGAGTCACCTTGTTCATGACTGAGACACTCAAATATCTTCCAGAGTAACGGCAAGACTGAAGACAGGGTGGTATGTTTTTCCCCGCTAAGTGCATCAGTAAAGGGACTGAGTGGCTTAAGAACTGCTTTAACAGTTTCTAAAACTGTAATATCTGAGTCTTTTGGCATCAGATGCCATTTTTTCCTGTCTTCAGCCAGGACAGTACAGACAACCTGCTGCTGCTCCAAGAAACGTTCCACCATATCGTATGAAGAATTCCAGCGAGTGGGTTCATCATGAATGAGTTTGTGGTCTGGAGAGGACAGATCTTTCTGTTTCTTGGTCAGCTGGCGTGAAAGTTTTAGGGATCTTGTAAAGGCAGAAATAGCCTATTTTTAATATTAATTTTATTAACAACAACGACTTTATTCAAAACATTGAACGTTGTTTTAATTAGAAGTCACTTAAAAAGTTACATTTCGCTTTTGAAGTCACCGATTTTATTTTCTCTGTAAAGTCATTCTATTAAAGACGTCAAAATCTTTTTTACAAAAGACTTTTTACAAATAACTTTTTACAAACGACTTTTTACAAACGACTTTTTATGAGCGACTTTTTAAAAACAACTTTTTACAAACGACTTTTTACAAGAGACTTTTTACAAAATCTTTTTTTGAAAAGACTTTTTACAAACTACTTTTTACAAATTACTTTTTATAAGAAATACTTATTAAAAGAAAAGTCTTAACAATAGGTTGTAAAAAAACGTAAAAAAAGTATATATTTTTTAAATTTAATTTTTAAGCTTATTATTGTTATTTTAATCTTTCTGTAAGACTTATTTTTGGCTGTTTATTTCTATCCGACTGGTTCAGACATTCAAATTAAAATATGATATATAATTCATAACAGAAGCTCTATATCTGAAATTAGTTTGAAACTTACCTGCTTGAACTCTTTCATCAGATCCGGGTGTCGGTCTTTGAGGTGTTTTATTAAGTTCGATGTGTTTCCTCCTTTTGAGTAAAAACTTCGGCGACATCGTTTGCAAATGGGTTTTTGATTATCAATGATATTCCTCTTGTCATCAGCCGCAAATCCAAAATATTTCCACACATGGCTCTTTCCTCCTTTTTCCTCAACAAGTGGATTTAGAGCTACCACATCAGCTGCACCACCGGTCGCCATTTCTCAGCAGTTTAATAAAGAGGACGCACTACTGCACGCATGCGCATCAAGGAATCGGGTTTGAACGGGTCTTCGGTACTACCGGTACTTAAGAAAACTTGGTACTAGGGATGGCAATCCCGGGATCCCGAAATCCCGGGATTACAGACAAATTCATGATCCCGAAATCCCGGGATTAGTCTCTAAAATTTCCCGGGATTTCGGGATTGTAATAAACAATAAATAAAAACAAAAATTGATTAAACTTAATTTATTTATTTAAAATGTCTAAATTTTCGCTATAAAATTTGTTGAGCTGCTTATTCTCCATGCAATGTTTTCCTTTTATTTTTTAAATTCTTAACGTTGACGTGGTTGTCACAAGTTCTTTAACATTAAAAGTTATCAAATACGGAAGGTATATTAAATAAACTTTATTTATTAATTCGAAGTATAATTGTTTTCACATAAGTTCATTTTGAATTATGAATAAAGATAATTAGTCAATAAATAGCTTAAAATATAACTTTTTTTTTCAATAAGATAGAAATTAGCCTAATATCATGACTAACTACGCTGAATTCAACAGCACAAATCTCATATGGAAACATTTTTTAAAAGGAGCAGATGAAACAGCCTTATGCAAAGTAATTACATGCAAAAAAATATTAAAAATTGCTGGTGGTTCAACGAAAGGTCTTCATACCCATTTACTTACATAAAATTAAATTAACATCGCAGGAATCAAGTTTATCCACGACACCTTCAACTTCAAAAGAATTATTAGAACCGAAAAATAAAAAACCGAAAATCACAAGTTATTTTCCAACAACATCGAAAAAAGATGAATGCCTAGCTGAAGTATTTGCCCGTATGGCAGCAAAAGATGGAATATCATTTAATACAATTTGCAACTCTTCTGATATACGAGCTGGGTTAGTTGCACGAGGCTTTAAAAATGTCCCAAAATCACGAAACACTATTCGAAAAATGGTGTTAGACTACTATGAACAGGTTAAAAAACTAGTTATAAAGGAAATAATTGATCAAATATCAAGAGGCTTCAAGTTTTCCTTAACGCTTGATGAGTGGACTTCTTTTGAAAACTACAGAAACATGAATGTGAACGTACACGAGTTGAAAAGTTATTGGAATTTAGGTTTGATTCGCATTTTAGGATCTATGCCAGCAGAAAAGTGCGTTTCACTTCTAAACGAAAGACTCAACAATTTTAAAATAAAACTTGAGAACGATATCATTGGTATTACCACGGATGGTGCAAGCGTCATGAAGAAACTTGGAAAAATTATAGAAAGTGATCAACAACTATGCTTTGCCCACGCTCTACAGCTGGCAGTTATATCAGTTCTTTATAAAAATGACCCCAATTACTTGGAAATCGATGAAATTTTAGATGATGAGCACACTACCTTTGCAAGTTTAGAGAACCACAGTGATGAAGAAAAAGATAATGATTGTATTAATGACTATGCTTCTGAAGAGGAAGATTGTATTCAAGATTCAAATAATTCATTTTTGTTTAATGAAACCTCTGAGGTTACTATTAAACACCAAGTTTTTTGACCTGTTATAACAAAGGTCAGGAAAATTGTAAAAATCTTTAAAAGGTCCCCAACCAAAAATGAAAATTATTTACAAAAGTACGTAAAAATTGAGTTTGGAAAGGTCATCCATTTGATTATGGATTGTAAAACCCGATGGAGCAGCTTATTGCTTATGCTTGAAAGATTTGACAAACTAAAATATTGTGTTAAAAAGGCATTTCTAGATTTAGAATTGGATTCCAAAATTGACGATTCAATTAAGATGGACGAAAATGAATATAAAATTGTATCTGATTTAGTAGCACTTTTGACTCCTGTTAAAGCCACTGTGGAAGCACTTTGTCGACGAGACGCAACTTTAATTACAGCTGACGTTGCATTAGAGTTTATGTTGACCAAAATAAAACAACAAAAATCTGAAATCGGGAATAAACTGTATGCTGCTTTGAGTCACCGAATTAAAGAGAGGAGAACACCATTAAGTAGCTTAGTTTATTATCTTCATAATGGCCAGGTTACATCAACGAAAATCACAGATGTTTTTGTACCAAATACAAGTAATCAAAATAAAAAGATTATAGTAAGCATGATAAAGCGTTTTCATCCCGCAGATATAGCATCAGCAGCAGACAGCAGTTGTGATGTTCAGCTAAACCAGGTTTTAAGAAGCGACGAAGGTGATAAGAAAGTCAAAACAATTAGTGAACAATTAAACGAAGTTATGGAAAAAGGACTGATAGCTATACGAACAACACCTATAAGGGTAAAAAGTATAACTTCTAAGATTCAAAAAGAAATGTTTTTATTTGAAAGTGGTGGCACAAGAGGTGATCACCTTCAAAAAGTGTATAACTATATTCTATCTATACGACCAACAAGTGTAGAGTCTGAACGAGCATTCTCAGCCGCTGGGTTTTTATGCTCTAAAAATCGAACACGATTAAACGATGAAATGATGGACGCTTTGAGTTTTTTAAGGTGAAGCTTTCAAAACGAATTATAACTCTTATATGTTAATGTATACTTATATTATTTTTAAACATTGTTATTTTGTGTTATCGTTTAAAGGTGCTATTTATAGTTTAAATTACTTTACTTCATCAGTTAAATTAATCATATAATAGTGTTTGATAATTAAAAGTTCTTCGCAGGCTTTATCTTCTATGATTGTAAGTTTTTCATTCAACCCCGGGATTTCCCGGGGACAGATTTGTAATCCCGAAATCCCGGGATTGAGAATTTCCGGGATTTTTGCCATCCCTTCTTGGTACCGTGACGTTTACATTTTTCTAGTACCGATTTGGTACCGAAGTACCGAGCCTTTTGACAACACTAACGTGAACCACTGTGCGTGGAAGTTTTATACTTCCATGCACAGTGTCTTTTACTCATATTAAAATTATAAATATAATTTTAATATATAATATTATATAATTTTTTAAGTAATTATATTATAAAATTTTATAAAATGTATAACATATATTTATATTTTAAATTGTAATTATTTTTTTTTGCCTTTTTCAATCTTTTACTCATAACTTTGTGACTTGTTTACTACACAACTCTAATAACATTTTTTCAAGTCAAGTCTTACTCCACTCATGGTTTTCTCCTTCTTTTGCAGCTTCTGTTTCTAGTTGTAATCATTTTTTCATTTTTTTACAGAGATAATTTTATCTCTGTAAACAAGTGTCTTTTTATTATCGAAAACAAGTGTCTTATTATTATCAAATTTAATCCAAAAAGGTGCTGGCTGACACTTAGGTGTCTAAATCTCAAGTTACTAAATCTTTTATTTTATCGAAGAAGTTACGTTCTAGAGCCTTTTCAAATATAATTAACAATATCATTAATAAAAGTTAAACCCATTAATAAAGTTTTACAATTCACTTCTCATACTTTGATCTGATTTTATTGCCTCTCCCAAGCAGATAGCAGAACTATTTGAAAAAAACATTTTCTCTAATTCATCTATTGTGGCTACATCCTTAATGTCATTCTTAATAAATAAGTTAATCTATTATTAGACAACCAAATTACTTCTGCTTCCGTCGTTTAAGTTATTTCCCATTTAAACTCTTGCTAAGCTTTTGATCCAAACAATATTCCTGTCACTGACTTTCTAAGCTATTTAACAAGTGCTTAGCAATATCTTGTTATCAGAGCCAGCTCATGAGCATTTCTTAGTGTGTGCAAATAAAAATTGCCGCCCTTTATAATGATCAAGTTTTATCAGAACGACGTATTTTTTTGGCAATTTTTCATTAAATGTTAATCTTATATTTGCCGCCTGTGTGCTTTGCACACTTTGCACATGCCAACAGCCGGCACTGCTTGTTATCCTGCCTGCTGGAAATTAGCATCTGTTGTTCAAACTTTTAACAACTTTTGAAATTGCTTTGATTTTTACAACTATTGTTCAATCAGTCATTGTAGTGTTATTAACAAATAAATAAACTTCTATCGCCTTATCTTGAGTCCAACAGTTTGTTCTCTAACAATTAATATGGATATTGATCCTTTTTTTCTACTGCTGATTTGTTAACCATTATAGCAGATAGGTTCTAAATTTTATCAAATGAAAGCATTGAGGCAAGGCTGTAGTAAGCAATCTGGGTTTACATTTGACCGGGGCCAGGGCCAGTTTTGATAAAAGATAGCCAGGTCTGACTTTGTGATCGGGGCGGCTTAAGCATTAATACATCTTAAAAATATAAAATTTTAATTTGAAATTTATGATATATATGTGCGGGTGCATGTGTCTCTATATAAATATCATCATCATCATCATCATCATCATCATCATCATCATCATCATCATCATCATCATCATCATCATCATCATCATCATCATCATCGTCATCATCATCATTGTCATCATCATCATCATCATCATCATCATCATCATCATCATCATCATCATCATCATCATCATCATCATCATCATCATCTTCATCATCATCATTGTCATCATCATCATCATCATCATCATCATCATCATCATCATCATCATCATCATCATCATCATCATCATCATCATCATCATCATCATCATCATCATCAGCTTTCCCCTTTTATGGTATTTCTCTAATATAAACAATGTAATATCTTGATCTTTTTTCCCTAACTGAAGCTTGCTTGTACTCTATGTAATGCATTCTCTCCAAGTTTCCTTATTTCAACCTCTACTTTTTTCTCCCCATTCCTCATTACTTAACATACCCAAACAACTTTAATCTTCTCTGACCAACCTTGTCTGATACACTCATTGTTGCCATATGCCATATAAATAGAGGAGAGTTGCCAAAATTGGAATAATGTCTTAATTAGAACACTTGCATTTGTTTTGGAAAAACAATGTCTCATGACAACACTTTGCATTTTTACTAGTATCATGTCATTTTTTACCTTTTGAGAGATTTTGAATATTATCTTCAAAAAATGCACTTGCACCATCAATTTAAAGATTTTTTCCATCATTTTTGATCTAATTTGATGTTCACACTAATGGTTGCACTGAGTAAATCATTCTTCTGTGTGTTATATGCTTTTTTGTGTTTGATGTGATGGGATTTAAAATGCAAGTAATAAACATTTTCTATAAATAACTGCAACCATGGTATTGCAGTGATTTAACAAAATAGTCTTAGGTTTCTATAATCAGAGCTATAAAGTTTTCTTTTTCTTAATCCGCGATAAAATCAAAAGGTTGAAAAAATAGTTAAGGCACAATTTAAAAATAAATAGTTACAATCATAAACCTCAAAAATAATATTTTATTGACTGATTTTTAATTAATAAAATAAGAGAATGTTATAATAGTTATAAGAAAAATAAATATTTATAAGAAAAATAAGAGAATGTTATAATAGTTGAAACTTTTGCACAATTTATTATTTGTACAATTTCATTTTACCCAGGCAATTTTAATCCTATTAAAAGTTTTAAATAAAATCTTAAAATTGTCAAATCAATTTTGATTTCTGTAGATTTTACTTTTTAAAGAAAAGTGAGCTGTTCTGTTAAAACTGTTCTGATTAAGCGATCATGCATTCAAGTTTAGAAAACCTGC